>NW_015090865.1:1116063-1311797 GCF_001431845.1 Calidris pugnax | reverse complement strand
AAAAATATATATATTTTAAAAAAATAATCAGTGGTGGCAGAGGCATTATGAAACCGTGGGTGGGCTGATGTATATTCTCTGCGGAAAAATATATATATATATATTTAAAAAAAATAATCAATGGTGGCAGAGGCGTTATGAAACCGTGGGTGGGCTGATGTTTATTCTCTGCATGTTAGACACAGGGTGAAGGGCAGTGAACATGTGGTAGTATATTTAGATTAGATTAATTGCTTGTCATCAGACCATGAGCTCTTTGATACGGGGCCTCCTCTATCCCAAGACATTTCTAGCTCCCTCACTGTGTGTGTAAGTAAATGATTCTTTCCTCAGGCTGTTTCAGTTATGGAAAGACTGAGCAATGATTGCCTTCTGCTCTTGCAATCAATGTCTGACCAGTTTCTCTGCATTAGTAAGACTGAGTTTTGTCATATGAAGCTTCCAGTAATTGAGAATTAAATTTCCCTAATTCTTGAATTGATCAGAACTTTGGATTTTGCGTGCTTAAAAAAAAAAAAATTTGAAAAATGTGGCTGCAGAAAACACAAATGAATGTGTTTCCTGCTGTCTTGAGGTCTGTGAAGCTTGTAGTACATAGATGATTTTTCCAGGATGCTTTATTTGGGAACTTTTTATCAGTAATGGACATAGCCCATTATGTTATGGTTTAAAATAATGACAGCTGTTTTTGCCATTAAATGCTGAGTCATTTAGAAGTCTGGGGTAAGGTGGATACACAAGCGTACGCTTTCAAATTGAATACTTCTCTTTTTAAAATGAATAAAACTGTATTTGCATTAGGCACTAGTATTTCTGGCTTCACTTCTTCTTGTGTACTCTGATAAAGTCGTTTAAAATCAAATGCTCTGCCCATTACATATCTCTTCAGCAAAAGCCACTGCAAGTATTTTAAGCATTGACAACCAGAATGCATCCAGGTGTTGAGCTGGCCCATGACAAAAGCAGCTTTCTTGTGCAAGTGCAGTGGAATATTTACATTTTAGCTAGAATAATCTCAATAATTCCTTTAAGAAATATCTGAGAGCTAAAAACCAGTTCTTTGTCATATTGCACTCTTTTTATTTAGAGAAAAAGGGATCTGTTGTTTATTGTTTTCTGTTTGTGTGTGCTGGTGTTGTGGTTTGGGTTTTTTTCAGTTCACTGACTGTATGTGATTCTTATGTTTGTTTGAAGTTAATGGGTGAGAATGAGTCTTTCTCTGAGTAAATAAACACTGGTTTGCTTGCACGGTTTCTATTTTAAATCAAACAGAAGCGGTAGAGCTAAAACACCAGAATTTCTTGCTTAAATTCCATCTGCCTAAAGCATTGGATCAAATTTGGAGCCAACTGCTGAGAGTGTACTTGGGCTCTTGAGCACTCCAGAGGGCTTGGGGTTTTTCTCCTCTATTATATCTTGAGATATGTCTGCACGTGAATATATGTGTGTGTTTTTTTAATTATGAAAAAAAAATATATATTTTTTATAATGAACATGACTGAACTGAGCAGTTGGTAGGTAATTTGCATGGCTGCTCTGTGGCCCCCAGGATTTAGGGTCTGGCGTTTGCAGTAAATGCAATGCCAGAAAGCTTTCCTCACACAAATTAATCCTTACAACTTCTCAGCCTTCTGTCTTCACAGCTCTCAAACCAGTCGGTGCAGTGTATGAAAATACCTCCTCACCTATTGTTTTCTTGGAAGAACAGGCATTGGAGTCAGGTTACTGTGTTTTGAGGACTGCAAGATCCCTGGGAATGAGTGCCTTGTGTCACATCACTGTTGGTTGCCATCTGTTCTTAAAAATATGTCAGCAATATGTGTTGTGGACAACCTGTTCCTTCCTTGTCTTTTTCCTTCCTTCGTTCCTTCCTTTCTGTCTCATGTTTACCTTCCACTTGTCTCCTGTGATTACATGGAGTTTTGCCATCTGTCATCTTCTGCCCCGACTCCTTCTGAAACCTTAATCTGATAAATACAGTAAGGCTGTCAGATACTTTACTGCAAACTTCAGATTAGGTTCTCAACTTCCTTATTTGTCTTTTAGGAACAGTTTGTGCAACTTCCAGTATTTCTTCCGATGACAGGAGTAAAAGCATGAAGCTCAAGTGGCTTCTTACATTTAACTTGTGAGCTTTGCCTGTAGTCAGGGTGGTATAAAAATGCATCCAAGTAGAGCTTTGAGGCACTGGTAAAACTGAACTTCTGACTGTGGACAGTTATGTACTGGGTACCACCTCACTGCAGTTCTTGATGTTTATACTTTAAGGTAATTTTACCTCAGATTGTTTTGTAGATCTGTTTTTCTTTCCTTCCAAGGTACACTGATGACTCCATTACATTTATAATAGTGCCTTATTGTAATTGAACAGTTATGCCAGTCTGTAAAATACAACTTTTGATGACATCATCTGTGGATGTTTTTGTGTAAACTCAGTAAATCAGATTGCTAATGGAATTGTGATTAGACTTCAGTAATGTACTTATAGGATTATATACTCCATCCACATGAAGAAGCACATTTTTATTATGCTGCTTGTGGGGGCATTGTCTGATTTGCTACCTTAATGAGAAGTATCCAGCCTTCTTCATGATTCATGTCTCATCTCTTGCAGCATAGAAATAACACTCAAATTAGCTTTCATTAATTTGAAATTAGTTAATTTGCTGAAATAATTTCCTCAGTTGCAGTAGTTTCTCAAACACTTACATGGAAAACAAATCTGCCTCCCCTATGTTCTGCCTATAGGAAAAATCAGAAACAGGTGGAAAATGGAAATCAAGAGCTTGCATTTCCTATCTCTTTTCTTACTAAATATGTTAATTCACTAATGTTTCTTTAAGTGCATGTGGGTCAACTGCATGACCAGTTAATATTGACAGTCTGTTTTTTAAAGAGGAGATTCAGACTGGCTGTTTATCTGGTCCATAATATTTAAAAGGAAAAAAACCAAACTCCAAACATCCAGAGCCATAGGCATTTATCCATCAGTTTTGCTGGGGAAACATTGCTTAATTGTGTGTGAAACAAGCCTTTAATGCTGTGAATCACACTGAATTGAATTGGATCAAATGAACGATCTGGGCGTAGAACTCAGATGGCAGAAACCAGCAGTGTTAGAAATGTGTGCGTTTCTGTGTGTGGACATCAAAAGGATGCCTTTTGACTTGAGGTAGAGGTGGGGGTCACCACATTGCCAGAATTGCAATAAAAAAAAATGACATTGTCACGAGCAAGCTAACCTGAGAAAGGCATCTTTGCCTGCAGCTTTTCAAAAAGGCTTGTATTCCTGCAGTCATTTTCGGTTCCTTGCCACACTGTGCTGGCTGCTGCAGACCCTGATATAATTACAGAAAGACAGAACTAAATACAGAGCAAGTGAGTATGTATTTACTAGGTGGAAAAGGTTCTGAATATTTCTTACTATTAAATAGTTTTGGTGGACCTTAGGTACAATGTCTTTTTGTTCACAGTCGTGTGGAATGGAAATGGAGACAGGACCTACATCTGCTCCCCTGCTCTAAGACAGTTATGGGAGAGTACGTGATGATTCTGTATGGCTTTGAGGAGTTCTCAGTGCTGACTTGAAGAGGAAAGACCTAGTCAGTTTTCAAATGAATTATACTTCAGCTTGGTGACTGTTTTTTGTAAAAAAAAGTTTTAATAGTTTAGTGAGGTAGACCTGGGCATCACATAAATTGTCTGTGAGGCAAAGTAAACACATTACGTTTCCTTGAGAAAGAACAAAAACTGGTTTAAAAGATTCCAAACACTTAGATGAATAGCAGGTTAATTTGTGGAGTCACAGCCATTCTCCCCTTTCACTCGGCAGGCGTGGGAGAGATGCTGCAGCGTGTACGCTGGCATTTGGGCAGTGAGCATGTTCTCAGGAAAAGGGAACTGCCCATTCACCATAGGAATGTAAGCTTTGCTGAATATATTGCTGATTGTGCCAGACGACTATTCATAAACAGATTAACTTTGTGTTCCTCAAGCAAAGAGCTGTTGTCACTGTTACTTTTTTGTGAGCCGTTCCTGAGGTGTCTTGAGCCAGGAGCACGTCTTCTGGTTTCATTCTTATGTGCAGTCAAAGAATGATATTCAAACTGGTTTTCAAAAAACCCACATCTTTTTCATGTATATGGTTTCTTGCCCACAAGTTCATTGAAATGCCTAGATATTAGATTTCAAATAAGAGAAGGGTAATTTAGAATACTGGGTCTTTAATTGCTTGTTTTGTTTGAAGATGTCTGTCTTGTATGTCATCCTTTCTCAGGCGTGTTTTCTTGTTGCTTCTGATTGCTCTTGGTGCTGAGATGTGCACTGTGGTGTGTGAGGAGAGGAAATGATGTCCTTAACAGCAGCTTTTAAACAGCAGCCATAGTATTTGATGTGAAGTGGTTGACTCACAACCAAGCTGAAGATGTTAAGCAAATGCAACTGCATTGCAATTTGAGAAATACAGGATGGGGAGTGAAGGAACGAAGGATCCTCTTCCTTCCTGGAAAACCTTAGGCTAGCAGTGTATTTTTTTTTTTAAATTACTTTTGTAATACATCCCTCAGGTAAGATAGGAATGGTTTTTAAAGACTTAATGTCTTCTGGGGGGTTGTAAGCATGACATTTACTTCTTAATTCTGCCCCTTCCCTGTAATTAAAACAGCTGAATGTACATCTTATCTTTTCTGGACTAAGACCAAGACTGACAAATGTCAGCCTAAGCACTTTTATTTATTTAATAATAGCTGTAGCTGAATGAATATAGATTTTTAAATGTAAGCTCTTCACTAATGATGACTTTAAATAGATGCTAAGGTTTTTCTATTAATTCATTAATTTGGTGCCATGCTTTTTAGATTATAAAATTCATATAGCTTGTATAAAGCTAGTCCCACTCCAGTTATTGTTTTATTAGTATGAATGTAGAGCTACGGAGAAAGTTCCTACGCTCAAACAAGTAATTGATTTCAGTGTAGCAGCTTTGAGCAGCCACACGGTAACACCCTAATGAACAGAAAACAGATGGTTCTGTTTTCCCCACACAGATTATGATAATTCATAGATGAACTGTGAAAACACTATTATTGATTTCTTTGGCTTGGGTTTTTTGCTAGTTTACAAGTCAAGCAGTAACTGAGGAGAGTGTTTTTTGTTGTTGTTTCTTTTTGGAAACAAGTCAGGTAGTATGTGCTTTCCTGTTAGTTTCTTGACTGTTGAGGCTTGATGTGAAACACTACCAGAATAAAACTCAAAGGTAACATCTCATGCTGATAAAGCAGTTAACACCATGATTTTTCCACTCCAGAGGTAAAGACCAAGGCCTGATGTTTGCCCAACACCAGTGAGTGCTTCCCCTGATGCTGTCAGGACTTTTTTAGTTCTTTGTCTTTATCTCGAGCAGTTTTTTCCACTCATTTGCAAGGTAGTGGTGGTCAACAGGTATCCTTCCTTTGAAGGACTCTTGAGGTTGTCTCAGGATACTGCTTGGTGTGTAGGTGTTGTTCCCTCTTAAAACATGCCTTTTAATGTCACAGAAGGTTTGTGAGGTGAGCTAGCAGAGTTTTTATCTTCAGTGGAGGAAAAAGATACCAATCCTATCAATCCTTACTGTCCCCTGTAAAAAGGGTGGCATATACTGGCTGTGTGCTGTAGCCTAGGGTGTTCATGGGGTTGAATCACATACCGTCCAAACACCTTCTGTCTCTCTGCTTTTTGTGTGGTGTTGAGGTTTTGTGTTTTGTTTTAATGAAAAGTGCAAGCTGTCAGTGAGGGAAGAGTGGTGCCCTGTGTCAGGCTGTGGTCTCCTTTTGTCTGGCGTGTTCTTTGAAGTAGAATTTGCCTTTTTCTTTAATCTTAGAAGCCGTATACTAAGTCCTTACAAATCAGAAAGTGTAACCATGTTTAAAGTTGAGGTTAAAAAGGAGTGAAGCTGGAATACATACTGCTTAGAAATGCAGATTTCATTGCGTGTTATTTGCAACCAATTATACATGTAACTATATATGAAAGGGAGTCCTTGGAGTTCAGAGCCACTTCTATACGTTGTTGGCATTTTGAGCTAAAATTTGTTTGGCCACCCCTGAGAACTGCATCTGCAATAAGATTAAAAACTTATGATCAAAATGAGGCATAACCATATATAACCTTTGGCAACAGCATATGGAATAACACTCTTTATTCCTTTGCCAGTTTTGCTTTCCTTTCTGAAACGTCTGCTCTGTATTGGTGCTTGCTGCGAAAATTACCCACGTGTTCATTAAGCATATTAAGGAGGGAGGCAGAAGAAGCTAGTTTAAAGGAAAAAAAACTTTTATAAATTTAGAATACCTAATAGAGCAAAAAGTCGACATAAATTTTAACTGTTCTCTTAGGGCCCCCAATGAATGTCTATATAAAGGCTGAAAAATCTGCTTTGTAAAGATAAGAGCTTCAAGTTGTGATAAGGTGGTGGAGGCACAGCAAGCCTTGAGCGTTTCTCACGCCACAGACACTTCTGGCTTTAGAAGAATCTTGGAGCTTGTTTTCTTGCAAGGTCCCAGTGGCTGCTGCATTCTCCATCCTCTTCTGGCTCCACACTGTCAGAGGGAGGTGGTACAAGGGAAGAGAAGTTTTGCTTCTCACTAGCAAGAGCTCTATGTATGTCTGTGTGTATATGAACAGCAGAAACTCGGGCAGCTGCCTGCCCCCTCCTCTGAGAAGCAGGGAGAGATGCAGAGCACTGTGTGTGGGTGGGTTGGGATGGAGAGGAGGGGGACAGCAGAGGAACATGTTACCCCATCCCTCCTTACCTTTCATTACCTTACCTGTCGTTACCTTTCATTCCTCTGTGTGTAAGTGCGCCCCTGAAAGCACTAACACAGCTCCCCTGCATCCCTCCAAATAAATAATTAGAGAAGAAACAGTGCTTAATGCCACCCATTTTGCTGGTTCCCTTCTCAATTTAACTTTGCTTGCTGCAGAGCAGATATTTTCTCAGCTTTCTTGTTTTCTGCTTTGGGAAGGATGGTGTTGTGGACAGAAAACAGCAGCGCTGTCACCATGGGCTCTCCAAGGTCTATCGTAAAGTTGGCACATTTGGGTTTTGTGCAGCAAAAGCTTTGCTTGGGGCTGGGGGCGTGATGCTGTGTCTGCAGCAGGTTTTCATGGGCCTGACTTGGAGCTCAGGATGCCAGATGCAGAGCTTTGTCTGAAGATGTTGCTTCATATTCCCTCCAACTCAATACCCAGGATATTTGCCTTGCCTTAGGTGACCCAGTAAAAACTGAAATGTGTTTTCTGTGAAGGACGGGGCTCCCTGGAGCCGGAGGATGTGCTGCTGCCAGCTCGGATGCAGCTTAATGCCACCCTGCTCTCTTGGAGTAAAAGCCTGCGGGGGGGGTCCCAGCACACACCGCAGCACTTGTTGAAATTTGGTTGTGGATTCTAGGCCTGACAGTTCTTTCAAAACAAAGGTCTGGTCTTTAATAAGTGTTTTTATTTGCATACGCTAAATGCTAGTTCGTTGCAGGCATACTGTATTTCTTACTGAATGCACCTTTTGCTGGGCACTGAAACAGTCCTAAGCGAAAACCAGTTCCTGAAGAAAACTGGTTTTGCTGGAGGGAGTTGTAGCAGAAACTCTGGAATGATGTGGGGCTTGCTTTGTGTGGACTTAGCGTATGGAAGACTTTGTAGTTTTTTGAGTTTGCTGTGAAGGCATAGCCCATGCTGTTCCAGATCTTTCTCTTGTTCAAATTCCAACCTGATTTTTACGGTTTCTTGCAGGCCAGCCCTCCAGATCTCTATATTGAAAGATTTAACGTAGCTCTTGGACAGTATATGGGAGCATTGCAGAGCATTGTGCCTCTTTTCATATATATGGTAAGTTTTAGAAAATTCTTTTCAAATAAAGTATGTCTGTACACAAGATGCTGACTGAAAGTGAAAAGAATAAAATGCAGCTGTAATGATTTTTAACTTATGATTCATGCCTGGTTTTGCTACCTGTGTAACAGTTGTGTGGGGAGAGGAAGGGGAAGCCGTGCTTTTAAGAGCTTGGCAGCTGGTTTCTGCCCTAATATTTCTTTCCTGGGAGCGGGGGGGAGTGCTTTTTATTTTGATTGGAAAAAAAGTCTTCCCAAATAGTTAGGTCGTTATTTTTATCTTTTTGAACAGAGATAGTTCATTGGCTTGTTATATGTTGGCTTGGTAGTTTGAGCAGGTTACAGAGATGATTGTTTCTTGCCTTTAAATTGCACAGTTTCAGACAAGACAGAAAGAAATGGTTCTTGGAAGTGTCTGTGTCACTGGATAAAGCAATTTAGTGTTGACTGGATGAAGACAAACATATTCATAGCACTGTCAGGCACACTTGCAGAGGTTCAGAAACCATTGGCTATAAGTGTTTATCATCCTGATTTTGTAATTTCTGAAGTTTTCTATACCTCTGAAGAATTTTATAATTTGGATCGTTTTTTCAAAGTGCCAAGGCTTTTATTGCTTTTTTATGGTAATGTCAACTTAAGCTTAGAATTTGCCTTTCTCCCAGAAACTGTCCTTGTATTGGCATCACTTACAAATAAATTAAAAAAAATAGATCTATTTTTTGGGAAAGAATTTTTTTTTTTTATCCAAGTCCGTTTAAATTTCTTTTTTTCTTTAAATGAATCTCATACTCTGTTATTCTCATTTGTAGCTTCCTAGAGTTTGGGAAGCAGTATCTACTGGAAGGATCTCCTGTGTTTCAGTGAATGCACCTGAACCTGGGTCATTTCAGCAGGCTTTCAGCATAGTGTCACCATATAGATTTGTTGCATTAAAAACTAAATTGGGGCTTTTCTCCCCTGCTGCGTTCAGGTATTTTTAGATGCTAGCCATTTTTTGACCTGTGTGTGTGCTTGACTTTTTTTATTGCAAGCAGGTGTTTAAGCAATTTCATAATTGAATATCCATTTACAAACAGAGATAAGCTGTTTAGGTGTGGACTTTTATTGAATGCTCGGATCTATCACAGAGATTCTTCCATTGCAGAGGTCAAAAGCTATCCTTAACAATGCAGTAATTAACATTGAAAAAAGTTCATGATAGACATTTAAACAGACGGGTTTTATTATTATAAGCTTTGTCTGTAGGACAAAGGTGTAATTGCTGAATAGATTTATGGAAATCTTCCTTTATATGCAGTTGTGATGTGGTGTTTGTAACCTCAAATGAGGTGTGCTCTGTATCCCACGGTTTCTGTTTTAGAGTTTGAGTCTGGTACCTGAACATAGTAAAACTGGTTAAGGAGTAATAAACACACCTGTAAAATGAATAGTTAGATAGTAATTTTGAGACAGCGGAAAGTGAAAGTGCTCTATCATTTTAAAGGAGAAGCTTCTTAAGAGCATGACTAGTGATTTGTTGAGGCAGTGGAACTCTGTTCCTGCAAACACCTTCTCATTTAAGTGACTTAATTCAAATTAGGCCTGAAAGTTAGTGGCTACATGTTAGTTCTTCCTGCTGCCAAACGCAGTGCTGATTTGGCTCAGCTATGGAGCTGATTTTGAAGGATGATGTCAGATTAAGTCTCATACTTTTTCTCTGAAATAATTTATTAGTCAGTGTTGTTCGTGATGTGGAAAATAGCTCTAGACAAGTCAGCATGAAAAATGTTTTCATCTCATTTTTTTTCTGTATGCCTTTGGAAGTACTTTTATGTACAGCCACTCTTGCAATTTTATGCTGTGGCACCTAATCAAGCAGCAGTTCCCTTTATTTATGCAAGAATATGCAATTAAAAAACAATTGCAAGAGGTGAAAGCCTAATTATTCTACAATATAAATTACAGCTTTGCAGTTACTTTAATAGATACTTTCAATGTCTTTTTAAGTGAAGAGGATTAAATTGTTGAAGTCTGCCTTTTTGTCAGAGATGCCAGGTCTTTCCTTTTTTGGTAGCGATGTGATTGCTTTAATCAAGAGTTTCCAAGGCTGCTGAGTTGCCCTGATAAACTTTGTTTTGCAAGGATAATTACATTACTGCTTAGGAAAATTTTTAATAGGCATTTAAATATTTAAAAATCTAGGAGGCCAAGGAAAGGGTTTTTTGTACAACTGGAATGTGTTTTCGTCCCTTGGTGACCAAAAAAGGCATTGCCTTAGGCTTAGTCCCGTGTGGTTTGATTATCAACAGCAGCACTTTTCTTCCTTTTTCCTGGTGTGTTCCAAGCCATGTTCTTGTGTGTGAATGGTGGGAATCCAGGAAAGGTGTTTCCTTCACCTGTTGTAAGTGGTGACCAAGGTGTGTTTCAAGGTTATCTTGAGTAATTGCTGAGAAGGAGCTGTCTTTGAAGTCGAGGGAGTTTCCTTTTTCCTTTTGCTAGGAGCACTAGTGTGTTGGGTTTTTTTTCACATGGTGAAGATTTTTTTTCCTACCTGATGCTGCTGCAGTGGACTTTTCAAGAAAACTTGGAGGCCCAAAGCAGTTTTGTCCCTCCAAAATTCTGTGGGTTTAAACTCCTTCAAAAATTCTGGGAAGTAACTTCAGACAGAGCAAATTAAACTGGAAGTCAGCTCAGCACACAGTGCTTTAATTATCTTAGTGAATACCTCTTTAATTTGTAAATCTAAATGAGGTTATTTGTGATGCTTACAGATTGTATATATCACAGTATGCTGCACTCATGAGTGAATAAAAATCGTATTTCCACTTCAAGAAAAATTAAAATCAGCATTTAGATGACACACGTTTTTTATAATAGTTTCTCAATTGTTAATTGTACTTAGAGATGTAGCTGAAAATTTGTTATCTTGTGTCATGAAAAGAGCTTAACGTTTGTGAGCACTGTGGTTTTAGGGTAGTTAAGAATTTTTTCATTGCCTCTAAAATAATACTATTCTTATTGGGTGGTATTGTGCTTTGTTGCTTATCAGCTTGAGGGCATTTTGTGTGTTTCTGTTACACAAATAAATGTGAGTATGTGTATGTAGATGAGATGATAAGCACTCTTACATAGAGGTTTTTTTTCCTCTTTCAAGTATTTATTGCTCTCCTCTTAATAATATTAACCCAGTTATGTATTATAACGTTTGCCAGTTTGCTTTATGATATAATGATTTGTAGAAGTGGTGGTTATATTGTATCTAACTTTCTCAGGTATTGATATCTGCTTACCTTTTCCCTGACAGCTAGACCTTCAGGTGAATTGACACACTTCTCAAGAAATACTGGTCAACCTAATTGCTGACATCTTATACAGAAAACCTTCCTATTTTTCCACTAACAAGAAAGGGGAAGGTGGTAGCTCTTCTGCTCTGTCCTTTCAGCACCGTAGCCCAGAAATGAAATTGATTATTTTTCATTGTCTTATTTGAATTCAGAGAAGTGTAGCATCTTTTTAGAAAGTTGTTTCCAAGTGAGCAAATGTGAAGAGCGTTTTACGGTTGTTCTGTATATAAGAACTGTGTTGTCTTTCTTTGGCTTGAAACTGCTGGGGTTTTTTTGGTTGCTTTTCTGGTTAACGAAACTTAAGGTATGGCCTTTCCAACTCTTGAACAAAAGGAAGCATCACAGTTTGCATGGGTTGTCACCAGCTGCTTTATAATGTGAGAAGGTCTTGATGCTGGGAAAGGAGCAGAGTCTGTTGTTTCCTTAGCTGGGTACCTTTCCTCGGTCAACTGATGAGAATCAGTGGTTTGAGGGTGTCAGGTTTGGTTCAGGTCCGTGGCCTTGTGCTGACATTCCCTGTGGTAGGACCTGGTCAGGAAGCTCAAGGTGGAAGTGGTTTCAGATGTTGGTCCTGGTGAAAGCTGGTGTGTAGCTTAACGCTTCCTGGAAGGTGTTTATCTTCAGTCGCTGTGAATTTCTGTTCAAATAGCAATTCATCATTGACCAAAAATACTGAAAATGAAGTTAATCTGTTTCCTACAAGACAGGTTATTCTGTCTGCAGAGCCTTTCCTTCAGTCTCCATTCAAAGAACAGGCCCAGACAAGGGGGAAACAACTGAGTAATAGCCCTTGACAAAACCTCTGCAGGTAGGATAGCATCAGGGAGGGAACTAGGAGTAAGTAGGAAGCTACTAAATTTAAAAAAATCCAGCTTTTTACATGTTTTGCCCCTCACTGCAATGAACCTGACCTTTAATAAGGGCATGTGTTCAGCCCTCGAATTGCCTTTGTTCTAAGAGGTTCAGGTTTCATTAAAGGTAAATAACTGTTGCTGAGTGCTTGCCTTGAAAATTTAAGTGATTTCTGCATGGATGGTTTATTATGGGGTGTGTGTAGTTCTGGTAATGGCCAAGAGAATGGATTTCACACAGGAATGTAAGGACTGCTCTAATAGTGTTCTGAGGGTTTGTTCCAGTTTTGTTAAATGCTTTAGCGAATAGGAGAACAACTTGATTTAAAGTGTGGAAAAACCTTTTTCCCTTAAGATATCCCTTCCTCTAGTAAATCTCTCAGATAAGTGTTCCAGTACATTATTTTTGATTAAGTTGATTTCCTATTACAGTACCTATTTAACTCTTTTGCTCAAGTTGTCCAGATGAATTCAGTTGCTCTACTTCCACGTTAGTGTTGTAACGACAGGAGATTCATCTTGAAACAGTTATTTATTTATTTTTTCCAGTGTTTAAAACCCACCTGTGAATAAAATACAGACCAAGAAATCTTCCTATCGATTGCAGGCTGGGAATGGAAGGATAACACCAAGTAGTACATTAGATGTAGCGGGCCTTGAGGAACTTATGAATAGAATTTCCTATTTATTATTAATGCTGAGTGGGTCAAGATAATTGAATCCTAAAAATTTTAATGTACTTCAGTTTTGTATAGGTTTGTATATATCACTTATTTCCACAGCTGAATAATTCTGAGTAGCTATCCTCTGAGATTATCGACGAACCGCAGAAATAGATAACTGTACTGATGATTTAATATTGTAACATACCTATTTTAATGGCTTAATCACTTTTAGACATTGGTAAAAATGTTTTTATTTTGTTATAAATGTGATGTCCAGCCCTATTTTGGTGTTAGAGCATTTATAAAGTTCTAAAATGAAGTGGAAGTGGTTTTCTTTCTGCAAACTCCCCAGTGTGGATCAAAATGGAAATATGTCTGTAAATACAGTAAAAACCAAAAATGCATGCCTGTATGTAAGTAAATTGTTACAAATACAAAGTATTGTTACAAATAGTACCACATGCATTCTTAATTTTAAATACACGGGGTTTTGTTGTACAGGAATGTTCTATTTAGTATAAATGTAGTCACCAAGGAAGCCCTTTACAGGTCTTATTCTACAACTTTAAAAATTTTGAACTATTTTTATTCAGGGAAAAAGTAAGTTTATTTGCTATTAAACACAAAAGCAAACTTGAAAAATTCTGTCGTCTTTTCCAGAATAAATTTTACATAGAAACCAAGCTTAACAGAGACTTAAAAGATGACCTTATAAAGCTGTTTACGGAACATGTTGCAGAAAAGCACATTTACAACCTAATGCGTAAGTAATCTATTGAATTTTTCTTATAATGGGAGTCTGGAAAAACACAGTGCTTTCAGATATTGCAGAGATACACAGAAAATAGGGAGAAAATGGCAAATGACTTGTAAATTTAAATGCAAATTCCTTTTTAAGGCATCCGCATGAAGAAATGGGTCACATCAACTTATTCTTTTCAAAAATATGTGTTTGTCTGAAGTCATTGTTTTCTTGCGTATCTGGGGGAACCAATATATATTTTCCCTTATGACTTGTGGTTATGACATAACGAATGTTTTATTGTCCTCTTGCTTATACTGTTACTCCTTAATTTCATTATCAAAATGTTGACAGGTATCATTAAGAATGTGGTGTGGTCAGAGAACCGTGATGCCGCTGGGGTTATCGTCATGATGTACTCGAGTACTCCCTGTTAGTTTGTGAACTGCATAATGCTGACAGCAGTTTCCCTGTTAAGCTAATGGGTTAATGCAAATAGAATATGCTTTAAGTGATGTGCTTCCCGTTAAGTGCCCCTGTGGGTGAGTCCTGCGGTGAACCGCTGCGTTTGCCTGCAACCTGCCACTGCTGATGGGTGTTTGTGTGAGCATCGGGACCTTGGTACTGGCCTGGTTCACTCCTCAGGAGGGCAATTAGCAAAGGCAGGGATAATCAGAGTTCAAATGGGAAAGCTTTGTGGAGTGGTGAGCAGTTGACCAGGAGAATTGCTTTGTGCAGCTGGGTAGTTGCTGTGCCCCGGGTTGAGTTCAGGATCTAGCCTGGTGTGCTCCTTCCTGTGACCCAGCCCTATGACAGTGTCCCTGTTTTCATCCAGCTGCTCCTCTCCTTTCCTCTGAAGCAACAGCTATCTGTGTGCTAGGTGGAGACCAAACGATGCACCATGAAACCTCAGCAATTCTATGATTCTGTCTTAGCAATACGATTTAGTGATGTTTTTTGGCAGTGTTAGGCTGATGACTAGATGATCTGAAAGGTCCCTTCCAACCTAGGCAGTTCTGTGATTCTATCTTAGACTATATTTCTCCTTTTGTCTTTACTTGGGGAGTAATGCCCTTCTCTCTCCAGCAAGGGCTGGGGGAAAGGGGCTTTGCTATCTTTTTTTATGGCCACTATTGGCACCCTGGGAGAAGACTTGGGTGAACAAGGTGACTACCCTCAGGTCAGGGGGCCTGGTACCCTAGAGTGGTGGGAGATCATCAGCTCTGATGCCATCTTATTCTTGCTGTTTGGAAGAGTCTCCCTAAGAAGAGCTTTTAGCCAAGTACCAGATGAGATCACGTTAGAATTAATAGGAAAATGAGGAATGCCTACTCATGGACCTGATTTTTTTATTTGTGCCAAAGAGATTTAATGGTATCATGAAACACGGTAAGATGACTGCTGCAACAGGACTGTGGAAAATTCAGCTGATACTGCCTTAAAATTATATAAGTTTAATTTTAGGTATATGCATTTTACAGTAATGAAAACATTAATGTGATATTTTTTTCCAATGACAAAGCAAAGGTAACACTGTCAAACCTTTAGAGCATAAGTAATGTCAGATGTGTGTTGCTATGTAATTAGTTTTCTGTGGACGATATGAGAATCAAATAGAAATTGCAGATGAACTATTGAAAGAAAAAGACCTGTGGTTGTGTGTGAAATCTGAAATGCTTCTCCCCAGCTCTGTGTTAGTTGCAGAAGTAAAATTAAAAAGAAAACATTGAAAAATAAAAATGAGATGTCACTGACTGTGTTGCTGTATATGGGGTCTGTTGTTTAATGAACAACCTCCTTGGATTCCATTTGTCTTACTGTCAGCTTATTAAACTAAGTGATTTAATTTTTCTCTTACTCCTAAGGTAATATGTACCGACGTGTATAAACTCCTACCTGTGATCTGTCTTGGTTAAATCTTGGATAATAGAATCATTACATTGAGTTAAAGTTTGCCTAAATAAAATTCTAAAATTGGTAACAGATTTCTGGGAAATAATCGAAGACACGTAGCACGTGCTGTAGTACTGTAGAGGTGCAGAAAAAGTTCTAGTGTTGTATTATTTTCTGCCATTCTCAGTTGTGCTTTTTAGCTTGCTGAAATTCACACCATAGGAGATAAGAGTATTACCTTCATTTTTTAGAATTGTAAGGGCTGAATGCAAATAGGGTGTAAGACAGTGTTTGTTAATTACTTTACTTCCCCATGTCACTGTCACTGTGTGGTACTGTTTCCTGATATTTGATATAGACTTGGTTCAACAGAAAAGTGTTTTTTATATCATGAGGGGGAGAAGAATACAGTTTTGAGTGGGTATGCTTAGGAAATTAAAGTCAATGAAATTGTGGTCTGTATAGATAAATGGAATCCTGGGGCTATTTTTTAAAGAGATGCTGCAGCTGCCACTTCAGTGAGGAGAAGCACTCCTTCCCTCTATTTTAAAAAGCGAACAACAAAATCAGTTTAATCAGTTTGTGATCTAGACTCAGAGGACAAGAATAACATCTGCTCTTGAAATTTGTTGCTACGTTTTTTGTATGAAGGGATTTTTGTTTGTAGTATCTTGTCATTCTGTCAGAGCCTGGAAGCTGGCATTTCTATTTGAAGTTGTGTTCAGGAAGGTCTGTAAGTACGTTTTTGGATTCATTTGATTCAAGAAGAAGTTCCTGCTCCACTTCAAAAGAAAGGGGGGAGAAAATGCCAGAAAAGCGGTGCAGCACAGATCTCTTCCTTAGTGTTTGATCTCGCTCAAACTCCCACGGGTTAAGTCCTCCCTAGTCCCTGTGTAGTTGAAGGCAGAAAAATGCAAAATGAACTCCAGGTCTCTGTGGTGGGAACACTTATCTGAGCACTTAGCTGCAGAAAATAAAGTGATTAAGGTGTGAATTTATTATTTACAGAAGAAATATCTCCTAAGCGACCTTGGATTTGTTTCCTTTTTTTTTTTGATAGAGGAAATCTTTTTCTTTTTTCTTTTTTTTTTTTTTAAACACTCTACTATCTAGAGCACTTCTGAGCAGTTAAATACCAAAAAAATTACACAATACACAAATGCGTGAATGCAGTTGTGTTTTTGAAACACTTGTACACTCGTGCATATTTATCAATTCAATGTTCTTCAAATTAAAGCGGATACATTTGAACTAAGTGAATATAACCTGATTATTTTCCTTGCAAAGCCAAAGCTGGCTCTTGCTGATAAGGCTTCTGTACTAAATGGCTTGGGAGAAGTTGCTGTGTGCAGAACTACTTAACTGAATGTAACAAGCAAAGATACAGCATCTTATTTACAGTAAACTGCAGAAAAGGGGGAGGGAGATGCAGATAATACCCCCCCTTGTCACTAGGGAAGGGGTGGTGGGGGACATTGTCTTTGTTCTTGCTGGAGTCCTGCATGAGATGACCTGTAAGCAGTAAAATTCAGAAATACATGTTTTCTCTCCTTATGCAGCCACTGTCTCTTCTAGTAGGTTGATCCATCCAAAGATGGATTGGATTGACTTTTTCCCTGTTTGAGCTGGCATTTCTTTCCCACCCCCCTCCATTTTGACATCAGTATCAAATAATCTTCATATTGAGAAGCAATCTCTTATTGCCTTTACCCACAAACTGCAGAGAAAATCTTGTGAACAGGGGTGAAAACACTCATTATTTTTCAGCTTCTTACAGAAGGCGTTGCCCCCACCCTTTCTGTATGCTGCCCTTCTGGATTTGCTTTCAAAAAGTTGTTCTTCTGTGTGTTTCTTATTTTCAAGTGAGATCTAATGCTTATGTTTCATAAGAAAATAGCAGTTAGTTTCATAAATAAACTTGTGCTTGAATGGCTGTACTGAGTTGGATCAAAAGTCAGTGTAAGCCCATCATCCTGGGCTTGACAAAAATGCATGGAGCATCATGATAGGTTTGGTGCAGCAGAAGTTTGGTCACCATGAGTTTATATCATTAAAGGTATGTGCCCTGTAGGAAGAACTGAAGGTTTTCCTTGCATGGTTTTGGCTACATCCACATTAATAAGTGGTGTAGGGTAAAGGGAGCAGATCTCTGGAATACAAAACACCTATATGTTGGCGTTGAGGACTCGGTGTGCACCTTTACATACGTTTTGGAGGGTTTTATTTCACGCTTGCTGATGTCTGGTCCTGTGGACAGAATGCCAGTTAGTAGTTCGAGCACAGCTGGTTTAATCTTGCCCAAAAAGAATTAAGTTAATGCGCTCCGAGGCAGCTCTGTCATATGAACCACGCAGCAGTAAGTGGGGATGATCAGTGAATTTGCTTCAAAAGCACATTTCTGATCTGGACTAAAGCATTAATATAGAATCTGCCCTTAAGCATTTGAAATCACTATTCTTTTTTTCTCTGAGACACAGAGTGTCTACTGTGATGGCAGAAGCCATATGCTGTTAAAAAAAAATGTCCTGTTTGATTGCTGAGGCTCTTTCCCTCTGTAATATATCGGGTGTTACTCAGCCCCTGGACACTGCTTTGCTTACTTTTTTCCTTAAAGCGTGCAGAATCAGTATGAGAGAAAATCTGCACAACCTTCACCTGCCACCTTCATAAAGCTATGCTTCTTGCTTTTTAAGTTTAAGAATGATACAGAAAAATGAAATGGTGGATTTCTTTAAAAAAATTTTAAAGGCAGAATTACTTGCCGGTAGAGTGACTTGCTCTATGTCTTTGGAATCAGGCTACGTGTCTGGATCAGTAAATGAAATGAGAAGATTCCTTCCTGAGGGCCTTAAAAATGAAGCAAAGTAGCAGAGCACTGGGAGAAAATACCGATTCATTCCAGTGTATTTGTACCAGACTAAACCGGGGTGATTTCTGTGAGAATTACGCTACAGCAAAAAGCTAATTTACTCTTTTCCCCAGTTATAATGCTGTTGAAATATCAGCTTTTGACAGTAAATGTTTTTTGGGGCAAGAGGGTTCTGTAGCATAAGTGGTCCTTTTTATCAGATGTATGGAAGGGATGCATTTATTGTCAAGTTCTTAATTAAAAGTAGTTTTTAAAGATTTTTATGCATCTACAGAATTGTGAATTTGATCACAGTATTTAATTTCTGGTTTATTCTACATAGGCAAATAATTTAATCTTATCACCTCCACTTCAAGTTCACAATTCTAACCTTAAAAACAATGTTTTCCTTCCTCTCCTTCCTTCCTGCCTTCCTTCCAAATCCAGGTAGACACAGATAATTGATAGTGAAAATCAACTCCAGCATGTGGGGAGTGTGCTGGGATGATGCTACTGCAGGATAATTCACCCTTCTTCTAAAACACTGAATTATCACGTTAATGTCAGTCTGTTCTTAGACCTCAGCAGGTACCCGAGGGCTGCATGGGGTAGCTTTTGTAGCTGTTAATCTTCCTTACACCCCCAGCGCTCTCTGGATCTGACAGAATAATTAAGAATAACACACTGACCAGTTTAAGGGTGGTATCACTGATGTTGAGGTGGTAGCTGTAAATTGACAGCGAAGGGCTAAGGAATTGTATTGTAACCATGTTGGAAACAGTGTGTATTGTTACCAAGTATTATGGTATACATTCATATTCTTTAAATAACGCCTCATCTACACCCAAATTTTGTCACTGAACTAATTAAAACTAGGTTATTTTAAAGAGTTACAGCTATGTTTATCATTTCTCTTTTTCGTGTTGATTAAGTTGCAGCACCTCAAAGTAGCTGAATTTTTTAATTGGGAAATACAGTCTCAAGTAATTACTGTCATATTTAATCTGGCTCCTTGGTAAAGAAAGAGGAATAATGTTCCCATTTCAGTAAGCCTTCATAAAATTGTAAACTAAAATATCACCTTATTTTCCAGATATAGAAGTCCAAAAGTGCGTATTTCTACATTTATAGCTGTGTTTTTCATATTTATTCTTGTTACAACACTGAATATTTTCCATGTGATTAAGACTTGGAATTTTTATTTTGTAGCATTTTTATTAGATGCTTAATAAAGCTTTTGGGCTATGTAATGAATATTTTAAAAGTAATCTGTGGCTTTATGAAATGCCTGGTGGCAAATGCTTAGTAATAAATAAAACTTTTAATGTCTCTTTTTCTAATCCACATTTTAATTCATTACAAACTTTTGAAGAATTTAAGTTGCTAAAAATTTATTTCAAGTTCTGTTTAAAGGAAAATAAAAATGCAGAATCACAGGGAGTGGGATGTAACTACAGGTTAAGCACTTAAACTGTGAAGGTTAAGCCAGAGGGAAGGTCGGTTTTCATGCAAAAGATTTTTGAAGGTCTAGATCGATAGTTAACGTGGAAAAAATGTACAGGGGTTAAAGTGATGAAAAGGTGATATGTGATCAAGATTCATCGGTCAATTTAATAATAAAATAGCCAGTAGTTTGAAAAAAAAAAAACAAACCAAAAACAAATCACCAAAAAACCACCCGAAAACCCAAAAAAACCCCCTACAACCAACCTGCCAAAAACCTCAACATGAAACAACAGCAGGAAAACCCTACAGCAGTATCTGGGACACCAACTGTAGGGGTTCCCTGCTGTTGAGTGGCAGTGGGGATGTGGGGTTCAGTCAAGTGTCTGATGGACAGGATTTGGGAGTAAAGGCTGGGATACAGGAACCATATCCAGGGTGAATCTGATGCTATCACAGGGAAGCAGAAGGGTATGCGTGGTCAGATGGATCCGATATACTTTAGCTGAGAGAAAGGTAATTTATTATACTATGGATTTACCTACGTGTGATCTGATGATATCTCTGAAGGGTGGAACAGGGCAGCCAGTGCTGGGAAGGCTTGTTTCAGCTGTGATTTGGTGATACTCCATCCTTCTGCTGTGTGTCCCTGTGCATCTCACCTGCAGTTCTGTAAGAGCTCAACTTCTGGGGAAATATAAAAGTTGCTATTCTGCAAAATACTATAAATATTTCATACGCATTGGAATTAAGTACTAAAGATCACAGTTCGTACAATGGGATAAAGATCTCTGCAATACATTTGTTTCACTTGGTAGCTTCATTAAGCAATCAGTTCTGCTTCTGGTGAAGATGGGAGAGCAACAGCTGACTAACGCCTTGGTTGTGGAAGCAGATAGAGTTGCTTTTAATGGGAATACACTTCATAATTTTTTTAAAATGTGTTGTTGAATAATTACAATTCTGAATACATCTGCCTAAGCCATACTTATGTATGATTTGTTAAAATACCTTACTTTGAAATTCTATTAGATTACTGCAAAGGGAGGGGAAAAAAAATAATCTTGTGTGTCTACATGCAAAAGTTTTACTGTTCTGCAGAAAAATTGCATCTTTGCCAAGCCACATCGATCTATTTTGAAAAGAATGTTGAAGGATAAAGTGAGATTTTAGAATAGCTAACTCTTAGTTTTTGCAAGTGAATGTTGAGTTGTGGACATGTGAGTTTGAACTTGTAAAGTGTCATCTGCTACTCCTGAAATTACTGAGGTCCCGGATCTTGCCCCAAGTGCCCCACTACAATTATGAAGCAGTTTAAACCTTCATTGAGGGACAAGCTTCTTCAGTGTTACTCTGCAGTAATGGAGTACCTGGGTTACTGCAGAGTACCTGAAATGCAGGTTCATATCTCACTTACACCAACAGAGTTCATCCATCATTCCTCAAAAAAATCCTGAGGCTGTTCTGGGTATTGTATATATTCAGCAATATTTCAAAGCATCTTGTGCCTCTCTGCCTTTAAAGCATTTCATCATGGGAAACCCACACTTCACTTCTTTGATTCTGCCGTGAGTTATTTTCAAGACTCTTTGCAGCTTAATTAACTTCTTTGCATGTTGGTTACTTAGTCTGTAAAACGCAATATTAGTTCCCAACCACTGTGGAGGTGGTCAGATGGTATCACGGTGTCGTTACCGCCGTCGTTCATCTGAGGTTTGGGTTTATTGTGCCTCACCCTGCTCCGGCTTTGTAAATGCCGCAGGTGGAGCTGCTGGGAGTAGGTAGGAGTCTGTGCAGCCTCTGTGTTGTGGAGTCTCATTAATTATTCTAATAAAGCACGATCCAAAGCCTTAATATTTGGAGGTCTTTCGTAAGATTGTAAAATAACAGCGTGCCCGGCACAGCTGTTTCTTTTCCTTCAGTTTAAGTGACCCTCTCTTAAAAATTAATATAGGATTGAAAGTTTGGGTAGGTTTCATTGCAAAACTGAAGATGAATTTGTGTGCAAAGGAGTTTTACATCTCTTATATATTTACATCTTAGTCTATAAACCTCTACTGAGATGTTTTGAAGCAATCCAGAGATGAGTCTTGTTCATTCTTCTGGAAATAATTCTGAAAATACATATCCTACAGTCGTGCTATTCATCCTCCAGGTATTGATATCTAGCTTTGGGAAAAAGTGTAGGCTGGGTTAGTTTATACTATGGGGTTTAATGAATAGTATATTCTTTTTGGTTGGTTTATGGAGAAACAGGAAATATGTGCCATTACTTTGTTATATTCTTGTTGAATTATAATACCATCCTGCTTGTGTTTACTGACTGTAAATCAGGAGTGATTGAAATTTTCATGGTAGCAGAAACAAAGTTAGGAAATGTTAATTTCTGAAGCTGCAATAAGGTACTGACTGTAAATCAGGAGTGATTGAAATTGTCATGGTAGCATGTGGTATAAGAAGTTGCAGAAACAAAGTTAAGAAATGTTAATTTCTGAAGCTGCAATAAATGGATGAAGAAGATATTTCTGTAGAATTGATCTCCAGGTAAATTCTTCCACTGGTTTATTCATTAAAGCCTTTTCTAATGCCAGGTGATGTGGTCAGTGATCTAGAACAGAAACAGGTGATGGCTCGTTTGACTTGCTTTTATATTGCAAATATATCCATTCACATAATCTCAAAGGTTCGCGGTTGAAATGAGCTTCATGGGTGAATACTACCTTTAAAAAGTGACTAATATTGCCTGTTTATAATGGTGAACTATACTCAAGAGGTATCCCAGTAGTCAGATGCCCTCCAGGTTATGTAGTTGTTGGCAGCTGCCATTAATGCTTGGGTTTGTCCCCAAAGCAACTCTCAATAGCGTCTGCCTTTTCCACAGCGTCCCTTGTACATGTACAATTATATAAAGTAGCTCCTAAAATATTTTTAATTTGCGCTTGCTAGTTATAACTTGGATGCTACTGGAGAGCACAGTTTTCATTTTATCAGGAATAAAATCAAGAAGCTCTGTTAATTGGATTATTTCTAAACATCTATTAAAATGTTCAAGTGACTTTTAAAGTGTCTTTAAGTCAGTATTAATTTTTAGGCTTCCTCCATTTTAAATAATTGGTTATACATAGCTTTGGAATGTAATTTGGTGTCCACATATGAAGAACAAATCTAGAATTCTCTTGACACTTTAAAAATCTATTGGTGAAGGTCATGCTGAAGTAACTACAGTCTAATCATATATGTAAATACACATGCACTGTATGAATTGTGTATGACTACCTGCATGTCTTCCTTATAAAGCATTATCCCCTTTTTAATTTTATGATTTGCAACTTTCCTGGCTGCCGAGAGGCTTTTTGAAAAATCCTTAGGAAAGAGGCTGTAAATATGTCATTACAAAACAAATCACAGGCTCTTACCCACTCAAGGCTTCAGCTGAAAGGAGCAAGCACTTTTAAGATGGTTCTTTGTAAAAATAAATTCAACTATAACAGTTAAATATAACCACCTTGATTACTTGGAGATTAGAAAAAAATACTTTCTTTTTTTATCTTACTATTACATGAGGCTCTTACGGTTTCACAAAGAACATGCTACCAAAGATTTTTCTTTCTATGGTGAATACTCAGTGGCAGATGCTGGAGACAGAACTGGGGAAGCTTTGAAGTTTAAAAACCAGAATCTCTGCAATGTAAGCACAAGAGATAAACCCTTTAGGTAAAATTGTAAGGGTCGTTTCTCCCCTACATAGTGGGTACAGAAAGGTGTGTATTCTGCTCAGCTCCTTTGTAGAAGTATAAAAACTGAAAGGCAGCAATCAGTTTAAACCTTATTGATTTTTTTTTTTTTGCTTGTTTGTGTAATTCAGGTGGATGTACAAACCTCAAATAAATACAATGCAGGCTGAAGGCCTGGATATTGTAATAGAAGCAGTAAGTCTTCTATTGCCAGGTTTTTCATCAAGAGGAAGATGTAACTATTGCAATGCTTATTACAAAAGTTACCAACAATGAAAAGAAATGTTCACTTGTGTTTAAAAGAACTTTTCTTTGACTTTTACTTACTTTTTTTGTTTCACTACTTGTACTTCATTCATAGACTTTCAGTTCAGCCTTAGTTTTATGGACAAGATGCTAAATACTGTAAAGTGAGGATTTATGGATCTCCAGGTGTTTAGCACGCTCAGTATGAGATTGCTTCTAAAAATAAATTGTTTACTTCGGTTCTGCATCTGAATACTTAGAGCAATCGCTTGCTTGGATTTTCCTCACAACTCCTGCTACCTGCCTGAAAACAGATGAAAAATAAGTTATTTCACATCATATTTTCATCATATATAATCTGAACAGAGTATTTCTGTTTAAAGGTGATGTTTTATCAGTGTTGAGAATTAAGTTGTCAATCAGATACCTGGCTGTTTCTTTTGTTGAGGACATCGGATAAACAAAAAAAGCACATCTACTGTATTTCTTTGATACAAAAATGTATGTGTAAGAGCCTATATTTCTTGATTAGATAAAATGTTAATTCTCTTAATTTTTGTTTCAGCTTTACTTTTGGAAGCTCAGTCAACGCCGTTTCAAATAACTCCTTCAACCATGGCAAATATTGTGAAAGGCCTGTATACACTACGACCAGGTAAAAGAGAGAAATGTTTCTAGGAATGTCTCATACTGTTGTTGTGATATGTTTTACTAAATGCGTGTGTGGTTGCCATCCCTTTTTTCCAAGTAAAGATTGCTACAATCTCCGCGTGTGTGGTTGCCATCCCTTTTTTCCAAGATTGCTACAATCTCTGGAAAGTCTGGCTTCAGAAATACTTGCCAAGTATTTCTTTTTCTTGGTACTTCTTATACAGTTGCTATAAACCCAATTTTCATCCTTTGCTCTGTGTTTCTTACCATCAGCCTTGAAGCAGCTTTAAGGTGATTATCTTGCTTCTGTAAGGCAATGTTCAGTGTAGTGAAATTAAATCAGGTTTCTATCCTAAAGGTGAACTAATGCAGGTTAAAATTATATAATGAACATTAAAAAGTGTTCATCTAAGCTTTGGAAGATCAGTGAGAGAATTGCATTAATTCATGTGAAATGTGGGATGGAGAAGCAGTGTTGTGTGGTGATATTGCTGTGTTTCCTGGAAGTAAGGCTCAGGGAAGAGAGGTGTAAATTTTGTGAATACGCTTCCTGGGGTAAAGCGTTACAAATGATCTGATTATTAAGGTGAGTTTGTTGATCATCAGTACCTGTCCTTGAGCATGGCCAGAGACTCAGCAGGCCCCGTGGGATGCAGCAAGAACTGAATTTCAATTTGATGATGGGATCGATGGCCTCAGAAAATAGTAATTCCTTTATCTACATGTAATCTGATTTTAACAGTCTTGATTATTTGTTCTGCTTTTAAGGCTTGGTTTCTGTGGGTTTTGGAGGCTGGTTTGTTGGTTGTTTTTTTAATCTCTTTTCCTTTTTAAATTCAAGAACCTAAAATGTATTTTTAATAGAGCAAGGTTATGTTTGTCAAAGAGTGAAATATTCACAAAAGATCTCTTCCATGTGTTTTGTTGTTGCTTTCTCTCTTACAGAATGGGTACAGATGGCACCAGCTTTATTTTCTAAATTCATCCCAAATATTCTACCCCCTGCTGTGGAATCTGAGCTTCAGGAATATGCTGCTCAAGACCAGAAGCTTCAAAGAGAGCTTATGCAGAATGGATTTGATAGGTAATAATTGTTAGTCTTCAGTAGTAATTGTGATGGACAGTGTTGATGTGGTAAAAATGGATACACCTAACAATACTGAAGAAATAATTTAAGAGTTAATAAAGAACCTTCACAACTCAATATCTGAAGTAAGGCCTGATTTTCCACATGCTTTGATCACTACCAACCCTGCAGATGATACTAAAAAGTAGATGATTGGACGTCTTGAAGTAGTTTCACAAAACAAATTGCTTACAGTTCATGCCTCCCTCTGTTTTCATTGTGCTTCTAATGCGTGATCCTGCTCTTGTTCAGCCTTTATATACTTTGGTCTCTTTTTTTTTTTCCTATAAGCTGTCTTTTTTTTTTTCATGCTGCTTCTGGAAATGTCAGTTGATGACTTCTCCTTATTCCACTTTCAGAGCTATTTATACAGTCAAGGTGTTTGTTTTAAATACGCGTTTCTCTTCTGAGTAATGAATTGGAGGAGGTGGGGAAGAACAAACAGAAAAGGAGACAGTGGAAAATTTTCATAACCTGTATTGTTCCCTGTGGACTCTGCTCTTCTATTTAAGTGCCGAGACGGAAGCACAGCACTTTCACCACATTTAGTTACCACGTTTGCAGTAGTCTTGACAAACCGAGACCAGGCTGGGGAAGCTGCCCTGCTCTGTGTCCAAGAGGTTCATTGCTGCATGAAGACAACACGTCTTCATCCTTCCTGTTACCTGTGCAGCTGCAGTGCTCCAAATCTGGTCCTGTATTTCAAACACCCACGAGAGGTGGGTTTGTTCAGTGTTAGATGTACTTCTGGATTTCATACTCCTGGTGTAGTTTTCCTCAAAGGTAATCTCTGTATTCAAAGCTTGGTAAATTATTGAGTGTCAGAGCTCTACTACTGACCCAAATGCAAATGGTATTGTAGGCTCACTCCTTGTAAGGCTTTCTGTTGAGGAAAAAAAAAAAAAAATTGATAGATAAGCATGAGTTAAGACAGTAAAAACAAGGCAATAAGAGCTTGGCCTGAGAAAAGCAGTTCATTTGGCCCAAGGAATAGAGGTTTGATACTGTTTGTTTGAAACTGAGTAGACATATACTGCTGATAAAGGAATGTAATGCACAGAGCAAAACAAAAAAGGAACATTCTTACCAATTCTGTAGGTGGCTTATAGCAGTTCTGCTTACAGTTGTGTTCTACCAGTTTCATGCTTCATAGAGAGTTAAAAATGAAGTTTCAAGTAGTAGCAGTCTGTATCCACAAAAGCAATCAGTTTCAAAAACATTTTTCCCTAGGTACCGAAAAATAAGATGGGCCTCTCAGCTCGACAGTGAAGTTCTTTGGCTGGTACCGTGAGGAGGATTCTGTATAACAGGGTAGGAAGGGTAATAGGAAGGGTACTGCCTGTTATAAGGCCAGATTCCTCTCGTTAGAGACTTGGTGGGATCTTCAGAATGTATTGTGGCAACTCCTAGTTTATGGAGAAAACCAAGTCTCTAGCACTGGAACTAATGCACATCCGTAGGAAACTATTTCTGTCCTGTCTGGTAGGTGGTGACATAGAAGAGATTAGGACTTGAGGATAGCTGTAGAGGGAAGAACTAAGTAAAGGTTTCTGTGTCACATATTGTTTGCGGAGTCTCATTTCTAAGAGTTCCTCTTCCTTTTGTCTGGGTATTGGACTTGTGAAGAGTTTTGGTGTGTCCTGTAGATTTAGAAAACTGGCCCACCCTAGACCATGCTTTGGTGCAACTGCCATTTCTACGTGGCTTACTTTCAATTTATTATATGAAAATGCAAAATAAAACTTTGCAGTGGAGTAACTGATGGATGACATTTAGTCTCTAATGAATGTGTTTTGCACAGTATATTTTATATGGTTGTGCTGCCAGGGAGTCAGTGCAATCTGGTAAACATGGGGGTTATATAAAGTTATATAAAGTTATATAAAAAGTCGAGTCTGTCGTCACTAAAAGGGCACAGGTAAAAGCAAACCGAAGTACAGGTAATGCAATTTGCTACATGGCATTTTGCAGTGGTATTTGAAATGCATTCTGCCTTCAAATGTATTTCAAAATGTAATATGCTTCTTCCTGTGTTCGGGAACATAATTTATATTTACTTATAATCTTTCAGAATTGCTTTGAGGTTATATTCCTACATATAAAAATGTATATATTTATATGTATAAAAGGGTAGGTTTTCTCTTTTACCAAGGAGGTGCTAAGTCTGTTCTCTTTTGGATTAGCACGAAATGTCATCTGATCTCCTATAATTGTGCCAAAAAATGGTGATGTCTTTGCTGCTGCACTTCCTACAATAATAACCACGAGGAACACAGCACAGTGAGGTGTCTTCACCAGCATTAATGGCGTGTCAGGTTCTAGCTGAAATAGCTTATCAACACTTGCAAACACTGTTGCTGCAGAAAGTGGGAACACAAGCCAGTTGCTTGGCGGTATTTCCCTTATGAAAGACTCTAATCAAGGCATACAAAATGTGTACCACCCCTCCCTCCCCCCAATTTCTGCCACCTTCCAGCAGATAAATGTGGAATTATAACCATTGTGACAAAAAGATACTGGAATCTCTCTCAATAGATAGATACGGTCTCAATACCGTATCTATCATCACAAGAAACTTGTGAAGCAGCAAGATTTTCCAGCTTTATAAGTTTGTGTGCACAAGAATAAAAGGAAAAGCTGTTTTCCAAATAGATGGGAATTTAACATTTTCATAAGTGATGATGTCAACCAGTGTTTATAGAGCTTTAGTTAATTATTTAAATCTGCTTGAAGTGCTGTCAGCACAGACTTGCTTAGAGTCTGATAGCTGGGTTTCCAGGAGCATCTTACCTTTTAGTTTGATAGATGCAGAATTTTTCATGAAATTCTATGAAGTTTGGTTGCAAAGTTTGAGTTAAGGAAAACAATTTTATGCATGACGTTGCTGCAGAAAGTGGGAACACAAGCCAGTTGCTTGGCGGTATTTCCCTTATGAAAGACTCTAATCAAGGCATACAAAATGTGTACCACCCCTCCCTCCCCCCAATTTCTGCCACCTTCCAGCAGATAAATGTGGAATTATAACCATTGTGACAAAAAGATACTGGAATCTCTCTCAATAGATAGATACGGTCTCAATACCGTATCTATCATCACAAGAAACTTGTGAAGCAGCAAGATTTTCCAGCTTTATAAGTTTGTGTGCACAAGAATAAAAGGAAAAGCTGTTTTCCAAATAGATGGGAATTTAACATTTTCATAAGTGATGATGTCAACCAGTGTTTATAGAGCTTTAGTTAATTATTTAAATCTGCTTGAAGTGCTGTCAGCACAGACTTGCTTAGAGTCTGATAGCTGGGTTTCCAGGAGCATCTTACCTTTTAGTTTGATAGATGCAGAATTTTTCATGAAATTCTATGAAGTTTGATTGTGAAGTTTGAGTTAAGGAAAACGATTTTATGCATGACTTAAGACCACACTGCATAGGAGCAATTTTTCTTCATCTTCATTTTGTAAAAAATCAAACCTACTATCTTTAACAAAAGGGTGAGCTAATTAAATCTATAAAATACGGCTTACACTTCTGTTTCAGTAAGTTGAGAATCCTGCAGTTGTGTTACTGCTACTATGTTTGCATTTAGTTTCTAAAGCCTGTAAAAGTTGATGACTGTGCTGAGGTATTTCACCATTGTTTTCCTTTTATTACAATGCAAATACCTTTCTTTCTCTTCTTTTTTAGAGGTGACCAGTCACGCAAGAGAGCTGGAGAAGAGTTAACTTACAGTAAGTATGCATTTGGGACACGGGTGGCAGTGGGCTTGCTGTCAGCACAGACTTGCTTAGAGTCTGATAGCTGGGTTTCCAGGAGCATCTTACCTTTTAGTTTGATAGATGCAGAATTTTTCATGAAATTCTATGAAGTTTGATTGTGAAGTTTGAGTTAAGGAAAACGATTTTATGCATGACTTAAGACCACACTGCATAGGAGCAATTTTTCTTCATCTTCATTTTGTAAAAAATCAAACCTACTATCTTTAACAAAAGGGTGAGCTAATTAAATCTATAAAATACGGCTTACACTTCTGTTTCAGTAAGTTGAGAATCCTGCAGTTGTGTTACTGCTACTATGTTTGCATTTAGTTTCTAAAGCCTGTAAAAGTTGATGACTGTGCTGAGGTATTTCACCATTGTTTTCCTTTTATTACAATGCAAATACCTTTCTTTCTCTTCTTTTTTAGAGGTGACCAGTCACGCAAGAGAGCTGGAGAAGAGTTAACTTACAGTAAGTATGCATTTGGGACACGGGTGGCAGTGGGCTTCTGGGTTCTTGGGGGGGTTGGTGAGGTGCCAGAGGCTGCACCTCCACGTTGTGGCCTGTCAGTGTGACTTTCACCGTTCTAGATAATGATATAAACTTCTTGAGTCGAGAGCCAGGCCAACTGTGCTGGAGTCCCACAGCCACCTCTGAAGCAGTAAGACATCCCAGCCACCCATAGGATGGGTAGGGTGCTTCCTTTACATAGCTGAGGCCTTAAGGAAAAAGAATGTAGTTGTCCCAAGTCTCTGCCTGGTCAGGATACACAAAGCAGGTGGTGAAATGTTGAGACTGTCCACCTCTGGTATAAATCACCTGCTGGTGATGCGTGTTTCTGTCTGTTGACAGAACAGAGGGGTTGGAAGGGTTGTGCTTTTCAACTTGGAACCCTCAATTACATGTCCAGTACAACACAGGATCCACCTGCATTGAGATGCTAAAGGCAGTATTTGGGAAGTTCTCCTCCATTTGTAGATGAAGTCTCTTGCTGCACGTTTAACTACGAGGTTCTTCACTTTGTAACTCCCTTAATTCCCCCCGAGCCCCTAACCCATACTGGGGGAAAGGAAGCACGGGGAGGAATGATATTTCCACTCTCAGTTGCTCTATTCCAGGCATTTGGGTGCAGTCAGTCAAAGGTTTCATCTTCTGTGCTGACTGAATAATTGGCCAGGGGAGAATCCAGTCCCCTACTTTCTGGGTTGGGATTTAAATACAATGTTCTGATTGCTCTCCATTAAATAGCCTTGGGAATTGGGAAGCAGTGTCTGTCCCGGTGCTGGTGTTAACTTCATTTTAATGTACACTTTCTGCCAAGCTTCTCCCTGTGCTTTCAGCAGAGTATGTTTGCTTTATTTCCTACCATAAAATGTCGTGCAGTTTTATGATAAGCTCTTATTACAACCTGAACTGAATGAATAGCTGTGTACATGATACACCAGCTTCGGTTTACGCTGTTCACGTTTTGGAGGCGATGCTGGTTTTCAGGTTGTTGGGGGAAAGGGGAGCAAAGGACATAAGATGGAGATTCAGTATGAGATAATTTCTTGAACTTTTAATATCATTTCAGATGGCTCGTCAGCTTGTGCAAGCTCCAGGGGGTACAGATAGTGAATATATTGGATCAGCTTCTCTTCCCAGCCAGAACAGACACTGGAGGAGCAGGTGGTATCCGGAGCCTCCTTTGGCAACTGCTGATACTCAAGCTCTGACATGAACTATGCCTCAAAGAAGAGCTTTGGACTTTCTTCTTTAAATAAGAAAATGTCAGTTGCTGCTATAATTGAGATGACTTTGAAAGACATGATTCCTTGGTCTGGCCTCTCAACAAGTTCATGTTCTGTGATTTTTTTGTGAGGAATGCACCTTGAAAAACAATCCTTTCAAAGTGGAAACGGGCAGCCGAAATCAGCAGCTTCCAAAAGCGTTAGAATGGAAGAATCTTTTTTGCACTCTTTTCTTAATATTAAGGACATTCTTAAAACTAGTTAACACGTCAGTGTATTAGTTTTTAAACAAGGTATTTTCTGGAGCTTTTACTTAAATAATAAGAATAAAGTTTCATTATTTTGCAGTATTTGTTCATTAGTTTAAAAACTGTCACCTTTTAAGAGTTGGTCCCATATAAATGTATCTTCTGTCAGGGAGTCTTAAATTCCAGATTTTTCTTTTATCTCTTTTTTTTTTTTTTGGTGTTATTTGGTATTTTGAAATCTGTTTTCCTATGTGTTTGTACTCTGTGCCTTCAGCTCGTGCACTTTGCAACTTTATAGACCATATTTTGTTACTGCAAAATGTGTTCTTGAGGAAAACTTGATGTGAACAAACATGCTGCAAAGTTGCACTTTTCTCTTGCATTAACGGGAGGTGTATTTAAGAAGGAAGAAAAGTTGAACCTATCACCATCACTAATAGTGACTTGGAAGTTTGTCCCCTTTTATTTTCCTGTGTGTTAGTGTTTGATGCTGGGACCAACTCTTGTAGAACCCCTCTCATTGACTTTTCACTGGCTTCCATAATTGCAATAGATTGAGATGTGAATTCCAGACTGAATGAAATACCAAGATGTGTTTTATGCTGTGCTCTGTAGAAATGTTGTGGGCAAAATTCTCCAGCTGGTAGGGTCCCCAAAGGGCATCTCCATCAGCAGAAACCAGATTTGCACCTGATTGATCAGTGAACGATGGTACCTGTCCAAGATCACTTGGTGGCTCCTGTGCCATTTCTCCTGCTTTGGGGATGTGATGGGGGTGTGATGGTGGATGTTGTCAGGATCAGGGAGTTGAGGAGAGGTGTGATACACACAAACCTGTCGCCTTCCTGTTTCCAGTCTTGAGTAACCTCAGCTGGAGATCCAGCTGAGCCCAGTTCCAGGAGATCCAGGCCTCTGCTCTGAATCCTGATGACTGTGATGTGGGTTTTAAGCAGTAGTATGGCTAATGCAGTTCTTTCACGAGGGGAGAAATATACTTGAAAAAGCAGTTTGACTACAGGGTTTGGTTTGGTTTTGCTATGGATTTATTTTTTACCACCTTTAGTTTTGAAGATAAATGAGTTGGTAATATAAAATCTTTCTGAAACAAAAGTTTGTTCAGCTTTGTCTTGCACAACTCTTATGCCTGTGTAAAAAAAAAAAACCCAACACACAAAAAACCAACACAGTCCCCTTTATGCTGGCTTGAATTCATTAAAAAAGGCAGGAAAAAAAAAAAAAAAAAAAAAAGAAGATGCGGCAGGGATAAAGTTTTTTCTCCTTTTTTGTTTTGTGGCTAGACTTCATATAAATGAATTTAATTCTAGCAGTTCCACATCAGCCACTTGGGATGTGTTAGTTTGGAGGGTGGGAGGGAGGAAGAATGAGGAGGTCACTGCTGTGATTGACTGATTCAAATCTGATTGACCTCTTATTACAAAATGCAAGAAAAAAATAAAAAAAAAAAAAAGAAGATGCGGCAGGGATAAAGTTTTTTCTCCTTTTTTGTTTTGTGGCTAGACTTCATATAAATGAATTTAATTCTAGCAGTTCCACATAAGCCACTTGGGCAATGGTGTTAGTTTGGAGGGTGGGAGGGAGGAAGAATGAGGAGGTCACTGCTGTGATTGACTGATTCAAATCTGATTGACCTATTTATTTCTTTACATATTTGCAAAGCGTACTTAATTTTGAGGAAGTTTTTCTTTTAAAATCAAAAATCAATGCTTCATTGTTTTTTCTACGTAGAACGATGCCGGCAGTCTAATCTCATCCCCAACAGTGGAAAACCAAACCATTCTGAGTAGGGATTTTCAAATATTGATAACATTTGCTTCAACTTTCCTACCATCTACATAAGTTGAAGCAGAATTTTTTGCTGAAATACACAATGGAGAAGTTAATGAAGGCTAATAGGGAACAAAAATGATTTGCCCCCTTCCAGATCTTTATCAGTTTTGGCTTTAAACAAAAATAAAACCTCTGATAGTGTCCTTAGCTTTAAAAATCACTGTTTGCTGAAATGACAATATTCTTGAGTTAAGAATGGATGCATTAACCTAATTTGGTTAAAATTTGTTTACAACTTCGTTACCATTCTAGTTCACATAATACAGTCATCGAGCTCTGTCGTCTTTGTCGAGTGATCACAATGGTTTTCTGTTAAAGTGGTTTTACTGGTTCGAGTTTGTAAATACGTGTAGCCCTTTTTGCTTCACGTTTGAGGCAAGGGCTCAACATTCATTTTGCATTGCACTGTGTTTGGGACACAAACTTCTAGAAGAATAATCCCATCAAAAAGGTAAAACATTCCTGTCAGTGTGGTTCACTCGGTACGCACTGGGTAGTGCTCGGATGCTTCTCAGTCCTGTGTAGCATTCTCAGTTGGCCACCGACCCTGAGAAATCTCTCTGTTTAGCACTGTATTATGTTGTAAATTTGGCATTAAAATTCCTGTATGTTTTGGCATTATTAACTTAATGCTGAAATATTGTTTATCTGTCGAAGACGTTATCATTGTGACTGAGCATGGAACGGAATACAGCCTACTATACTAAATTATTTTGTTTCTCTGTAAACTTGCATTTTACTTACAGTAAAACTAACTCAGCCAACTTGAGCATTGGTACTGTAAAGCCACAATTACCAATAGCATGATCCTAACTGCAGTATTTAATTTAACCAAATAACTCGTGGTAAATCCGTTGCATCTGTAGCTTACTCTGCTAAGATTAAGCAGTAAAGTTGGTTATCCAATGGGTGTCCTCTTTATGTTGCACTGGTTCTATAGCCAAACTTGCTACATTAAAATATTTTTAGATTCATTTCATTTCTTGGTTTGGGAAGCTTGAAATATTTAAATTCATCCTGCTGAGTGCTGTAATAGTAGGGAGTTGTCACTATATGGTCAAGATGGTCTTTGATTATGGGATGAAGGGGCTTCTAACCAGGTAAATGCTCAACTCTTCTGTGGTTGGGTCTCCTTGATGCCTTTCTGCAGTTGCTGAGGAAGTGTTTGTGGGTGAGACTTTGAAGGAAAAGGTTTTTACTCCTGTCACTTGATAGAAATATGATGAACCAGATTCATCCCTTTTAGTTTTTCCCTAATATAATTGTTTACGTTCTACAGGTTTAAAAAAACAAAAACAAAGGCCATGTTGTGAGTGACTGGAAAATGTTTTCCGTGTGTGCTGTGGCAACCCCAGTGAAAGGACTATTCTGTAGAACTACGGAATAAAAACCAACTGCTTGAATTTGACTCTTGTCTTCAACCTGGCTCCAGTTGAGCGACAACAAAGATGTTTTGAGGACTTGACCAGCAGCAGATACCCACAGGGCACTTCCTTCAGCTCACAATGGACAAGTTGTGGTACCATTAGGATCCATATAGTTCTTGACCACAATGGGAAGGTTGTGCACTGTGCTTGTAGTTGATTCTGGATTTAATCTAGGATAAACGATGATCATCTTGGTAGGCTTACAAACTTCAGGTAGTGTTAATCGCAGGTCTGAACCAGGGATGGTCTTAGTCTGGCAGGTGGTTGTTCTAGTAATTACAGGACAGAGGAGGGTATTTTTTCCCAGAAGGGCTTTACCTTTTATTGTCCAAATTGGTGTGATACTGGCCCAACAAGATATTTTTATACTCATGGCACCTGTTAACAGAAAAAGGCTGGAGAATCTAAATTTCATTGTATCAGTAGATAAATAGACTGGCTTTAAATGGGGAGCAGAATGAGGTGTGAGGGGAGGGCTTGCCTTCTGCCAGGAGGCAGGGATCAGCGTTCCTGCGTTAGCAAAACAGACAGAGTTGCTGATTTGGCCTCAGTTGAAAGCTCCCTGACAAAGTGCTTTGTACTTTGCTAGAGGGAGTGGAAGGATTAAACCCATATATCTTGGCGTAGCTTGAATGACTGGTTGAAGGGGTTTGCAGAATTTCATAGGCAATGAGTGCTCAGAAATCCCTTCTGGCTGTCTCTGTCTGTCCCTGGGATGCTCCAGATACACTTTGGTTAATGTTCCTCTTTCTGAGCTTCTGCTAACTGATCTAATTAGCACAGAACAGGAAAGTTGACTCCCCTAATGATGGCAACTGAATGAATTTAGTAATAGCGTTTATTGCCTTTTTAGTATTGTTTTACAAGTAATCATTCCTGAAGAAAAACTGTTACAGTTTGAGATGACCTGGGTCATCACCGGATTCTGTTGGTGGACAATTTATTTGCTGGAACCATTTACCATCTTGAATTTGACTCTTGTCTTCAACCTGGCTCCAGTTGAGCGACAACAAAGATGTTTTGAGGACTTGACCAGCAGCAGATACCCACAGGGCACTTCCTTCAGCTCACAATGGACAAGTTGTGGTACTGTTAGGATCAATGTAGTTCTTGACCACAATGGGAAGGTTGTGCACTGTGCTTGTAGTTGATTCTGGATTTAATCTAGGATAAACGATGATCATCTTGGTAGGCTACCAAACTTCAGGCAGTGGTAACCGCAGAAGGTCTGAACCAGGGATGGTCTTACTCTGGCAGGTGGTTGTTCTAGTAATTACAGGACAGAGGAGGGTATTTTTTCCCAGAAGGACTTTACCTTTTATTGTCCAAATTGGTGTGATACTGGCCCAACAAGATATTTTTATACTCATGGCACCTGTTAACAGAAAAAGGCTGGAGAATCTAAATTTCATTGTATCAGTAGATAAATAGACTGGCTTTAAATGGGGAGCAGAATGAGGTGCGAGGGGAGGGCTTGCCTTCTGCCAGGAGGCAGGGATCAGCGTTCCTGCGTTAGCAAAACAGACAGAGTTGCTGATTTGGCCTCAGTTGAAAGCTCCCTGACAAAGTGCTTTGTACTTTGCTAGAGGGAGTGGAAGGATTAAACCCATATATCTTGGCGTAGCTTGAATGACTGGTTGAAGGGGTTTGCAGAATTTCATAGGCAATGAGTGCTCAGAAATCCCTTCTGGCTGTCTCTGTCTGTCCCTGGGATGCTCCAGATACACTTTGGTTAATGTTCCTCTTTCTGAGCTTCTGCTAACTGATCTAATTAGCACAGAACAGGAAAGTTGACTCCCCTAATGATGGCAACTGAATGAATTTAGTAATAGCGTTTATTGCCTTTTTAGTATTGTTTTACAAGTAATCATTCCTGAAGAAAAACTGTTACAGTTTGAGATGACCTGGGTCATCACCGGATTCTGTTGGTGGACAATTTATTTGCTGGAACTGTCGGCAAACTGAATTATTTTGTACAGAGAGATCCATAAATGGGTATCTGAGGGTGGTCAGTAGATGTTACCCTGTGGATGGGGTGGGTTGTCAGGCTCAAAGTACAAGATTGGGGTGGTCTGAACGTGCTGCCTGAGAGCTGCGGTGGTGCATCTGGCTGGGTTTGTGCTGCTGTCCCATGGGATCACGGAGCCCCCGTGAAGTGGGTTGTGCCATGAATGTGCACCCAAGGAGTCTCTGCAGAGTCAGGTACCACGGGGTAGCTCATGGGCTGCAAATTCACCTCTTATCTTCACCGTAACCTGCTGCTGTGGCAGGGGTGGCTGAGCAGAGCGTGCCTCATCTGAAACGGGTCAAGGCATGAGATTTTAAAATTACCTATTAGTTAAGGTGCTAAACCTGAATTCCCTGTATGGTCAGTGTGAAGCAAAAGATTTCTCCAGCAGGTACCACACAGCACTAAATGGATATACTTCAAGATTTCCTTTTTTGGGTCTCTGTTACTGGCCATGGCCTGCTGGTACTTGAACCCTTCACATCAAAGGAACTGGAAGCAGAACTTGCCAGACAGGAACCGTGCAAGAGCAGAAGGAAAACAGGCCTGTTTGGTTCTTTTTTCTTCATTACCTGAGCAGGCACCTGTTGTTCCCAGTTGCTTGGACAGACCACATTGTTCGAGGTACACTTTTTTGACGTTTTAGTCTGTTGGAATGAATGTTGGGCAGAATTTCATCTGAGCTGTAGAACCATTTCCCTTAAAGTACAGAAATGCATCCTACCTGGTGATTATCTGCTTGTAATCTAAATAATCGCATTATCCTATTTGTTCCCTCAGCTACAATTTCTGAAAGCATGCTCAAGTGATAAAATGCTTTCCAGTTATGGCTCCAGTCTTCTGCTTCAGAGAACGTCGTAGTTACCGCAGATACGCAGGAGAGAGACACCCATGGATAAATGAAATTCTCCATGCGTATTCCTGATCCCTCTTTCCCTCCAGCAATGTGTCAGGAATAGAAAAACTGCACGCACACAGTTGTTGATATAAATCCTTCACCTCATTCATGTTTTGGCATAATAACATTTTGTCCTTTCTTTTCTAATAGTTCCCAGAGGAGAATTTCCATTTTCTTAATAACCGGTGTATGTTGAGCTAACGCTTCTTAGAGCTGTTGTAAGGTCATTTGTGGATAATAGTCGCTCCTCCTTGTGAAAGTAAAATTAGGATTGTGTTCTCCCAGTGCATTTTGTCAGTCAATGTAAACGTAAGTAATCTGGATTCTCACCCCATTGCTTAGTGAAATGAAGTCCTGTAGCTCTTTATAGTCAATCCTCCTCTTTTCTTCCCTGGATAATAGCATGTGAACTTTGTGTTTCACTGTTCCCCTCCTTTTTGGCTCTGTATGAATACAGCAATTAGCATGACCCCAGTGCTGTGGTATTTGGCTGGTGACCTCTTTCTGGTGTGAGAACTGTCAGCTGCTGCTCTGTAGCTTTCCAGGGGCAATTTATAGACGTGGAAAAGCCTCTCCATTGTCTCATGGTAGCTTTGTACAGAGCTTTTGGTAAGAGAGCTTACCAAGCGTCCTGTGGAAATCTGTGTCAAAGGATCTCACTTCCCACGTGCTTCTTGAGGGATCTGCCCGACTGTAACTCGGCTACATTTGTGTGATATGAAGCCACGTATCCGAACTATAAACTCCTGGAACAAGCCCTCATCATTCTTGTTTTATAGCTCACCAGTTTAGCACGTAGGTATTGCTGAACAAACTCAAGTGTCTACTAAAGGTTTAGATTAGATCTCAGGAAGAAATTTTTCACTCTAAGTAAATTCATCCTGCTGAGTGCTGTAATAGTAGGGAGTTGTCACTATATGGTCAAGATGGTCTTTGATTATGGGATGAAGGGGCTTCTAACCAGGTAAATGCTCAACTCTTCTGTGGTTGGGTCTCCTTGATGCCTTTCTGCAGTTGCTGAGGAAGTGTTTGTGGGTGAGACTTTGAAGGAAAAGGTTTTTACTCCTGTCACTTGATAGAAATATGATGAACCAGATTCATCCCTTTTAGTTTTTCCCTAATATAATTGTTTACGTTCTACAGGTTTAAAAAAACAAAAACAAAGGCCATGTTGTGAGTGACTGGAAAATGTTTTCCGTGTGTGCTGTGGCAACCCCAGTGAAAGGACTATTCTGTAGAACTACGGAATAAAAACCAACTGCTTGAATTTGACTCTTGTCTTCAACCTGGCTCCAGTTGAGAGACGACAAAGATGTTTTGAGGACTTGACCAGCAGCAGATACCCACAGGGCACTTCCTTCAGCTCACAATGGACAAGTTGTGGTACCATTAGGATCCATATAGTTCTTGACCACAATGGGAAGGTTGTGCACTGTGCTTGTAGTTGATTCTGGATTTAATCTAGGATAAACGATGATCATCTTGGTAGGCTTACAAACTTCAGGTAGTGTTAATCGCAGGTCTGAACCAGGGATGGTCTTAGTCTGGCAGGTGGTTGTTCTAGTAATTACAGGACAGAGGAGGGTATTTTTTCCCAGAAGGGCTTTACCTTTTATTGTCCAAATTGGTGTGATACTGGACAGATATTTTTATACTCATGGCACCTGTTAACAGAAAAAGGCTGGAGAATCTAAATTTCATTGTATCAGTAGTTAAATGCACTGGCTTTAAATGGGGAGCAGAATGAGGTGCGAGGGGAGGGCTTGCCTTCTGCCAGGAGGCAGGGATCAGCGTTCCTGCGTTAGCAAAACAGACAGAGTTGCTGATTTGGCCTCAGTTGAAAGCTCCCTGACAAAGTGCTTTGTACTTTGCTAGAGGGAGTGGAAGGATTAAACCCATATATCTTGGCGTAGCTTGAATGACTGGTTGAAGGGGTTTGCAGAATTTCATAGGCAATGAGTGCTCAGAAATCCCTTCTGGCTGTCTCTGTCTGTCCCTGGGATGCTCCAGATACACTTTGGTTAATGTTCCTCTTTCTGAGCTTCTGCTAACTGATCTAATTAGCACAGAACAGGAAAGTTGACTCCCCTAATGATGGCAACTGAATGAATTTAGTAATAGCGTTTATTGCCTTTTTAGTATTGTTTTACAAGTAATCATTCCTGAAGAAAAACTGTTACAGTTTGAGATGACCTGGGTCATCACCGGATTCTGTTGGTGGACAATTTATTTGCTGGAACCATTTACCATCTGTCGGCAAACTGAATTATTTTGTACAGAGAGATCCATAAATGGGTATCTGAGGGTGGTCAGTAGATGTTACCCTGTGGATGGGGTGGGTTGTCAGGCTCAAAGTACAAGATTGGGGTGGTCTGAACGTGCTGCCTGAGAGCTGCGGTGGTGCATCTGGCTGGGTTTGTGCTGCTGTCCCATGGGATCACGGAGCCCCCGTGAAGTGGGTTGTGCCATGAATGTGCACCCAAGGAGTCTCTGCAGAGTCAGGTACCACGGGGTAGCTCATGGGCTGCAAATTCACCTCTTATCTTCACCGTAACCTGCTGCTGTGGCAGGGGTGGCTGAGCAGAGCGTGCCTCATCTGAAACGGGTCAAGGCATGAGATTTTAAAATTACCTATTAGTTAAGGTGCTAAACCTGAATTCCCTGTATGGTCAGTGTGAAGCAAAAGATTTCTCCAGCAGGTACCACACAGCACTAAATGGATATACTTCAAGATTTCCTTTTTTGGGTCTCTGTTACTGGCCATGGCCTGCTGGTACTTGAACCCTTCACATCAAAGGAACTGGAAGCAGAACTTGCCAGACAGGAACCGTGCAAGAGCAGAAGGAAAACAGGCCTGTTTGGTTCTTTTTTCTTCATTACCTGAGCAGGCACCTGTTGTTCCCAGTTGCTTGGACAGACCACATTGTTCGAGGTACACTTTTTTGACGTTTTAGTCTGTTGGAATGAATGTTGGGCAGAATTTCATCTGAGCTGTAGAACCATTTCCCTTAAAGTACAGAAATGCATCCTACCTGGTGATTATCTGCTTGTAATCTAAATAATCGCATTATCCTATTTGTTCCCTCAGCTACAATTTCTGAAAGCATGCTCAAGTGATAAAATGCTTTCCAGTTATGGCTCCAGTCTTCTGCTTCAGAGAACGTCGTAGTTACCGCAGATACGCAGGAGAGAGACACCCATGGATAAATGAAATTCTCCATGCGTATTCCTGATCCCTCTTTCCCTCCAGCAATGTGTCAGGAATAGAAAAACTGCACGCACACAGTTGTTGATATAAATCCTTCACCTCATTCATGTTTTGGCATAATAACATTTTGTCCTTTCTTTTCTAATAGTTCCCAGAGGAGAATTTCCATTTTCTTAATAACCGGTGTATGTTGAGCTAACGCTTCTTAGAGCTGTTGTAAGGTCATTTGTGGATAATAGTCGCTCCTCCTTGTGAAAGTAAAATTAGGATTGTGTTCTCCCAGTGCATTTTGTCAGTCAATGTAAACGTAAGTAATCTGGATTCTCACCCCATTGCTTAGTGAAATGAAGTCCTGTAGCTCTTTATAGTCAATCCTCCTCTTTTCTTCCCTGGATAATAGCATGTGAACTTTGTGTTTCACTGTTCCCCTCCTTTTTGGCTCTGTATGAATACAGCAATTAGCATGACCCCAGTGCTGTGGTATTTGGCTGGTGACCTCTTTCTGGTGTGAGAACTGTCAGCTGCTGCTCTGTAGCTTTCCAGGGGCAATTTATAGACGTGGAAAAGCCTCTCCATTGTCTCATGGTAGCTTTGTACAGAGCTTTTGGTAAGAGAGCTTACCAAGCGTCCTGTGGAAATCTGTGTCAAAGGATCTCACTTCCCACGTGCTTCTTGAGGGATCTGCCCGACTGTAACTCGGCTACATTTGTGTGATATGAAGCCACGTATCCGAACTATAAACTCCTGGAACAAGCCCTCATCATTCTTGTTTTATAGCTCACCAGTTTAGCACGTAGGTATTGCTGAACAAACTCAAGTGTCTACTAAAGGTTTAGATTAGATCTCAGGAAGAAATTTTTCACTCTAAGGATGGCGAGAGCCTGGCCCAGGTTGCCCAGAGAAGCTGTGGTTGCCCCATCCCTGGAGGGGTTCAAGGCCAGGCTGGATGGGGCTTGGAGCAACCTGCTCTGGTGGGAGGTGTCCCTGCCCAGGGCAGGGGGTTGGAACTCGATGACCTTTAAGGTCCCTTTCAACCCAAACAATTCTATGATTCTAATTCTTACACCACAGATGATGAATCAGAAGGGAATTTGTGCTGTCACGCTCTCATCCTCCTGATGAACTGGGAATCATCAAGATGATTTTCCTGGGTAAAAGGAAACAAGAAAGACTTATAAGATGAGAACACTTCATTCATTTTATTTAACAAAGAGTTTCTACAATTCTTTCTTTGCTGCATATTCTCTGAACTCAGTCTAACTGATTGTCAGCCACTTCATGATTTGCAGATAGAGGACAAGAAAGCAAGCAAACTTATGGTCCCCCACCTCCTCTTGTCTGCTTGCCAACACAGCTAGCTCATCTTCCAAGAACCTACTTGCACCTGAAGATCCCAGCTCAGCAAAGGAGACTGAGCAGAGCAGTTTGGCAGCAATTCAGCTGCTGTGGCTGAGGTTTAACATCTGCGGTGGTTGCTGAAGAACGGTCTCTCTCATCTACAGGGCACTTTCATGCCTTGTTGAAACTGCCTATATCACACTTGCTTCTTTGATTCTTGTATTAAAATCACCCGTAGTCAGCGATCTGCAAATTTCAGGAATCACCTTTGAGGCAAGTTTACCAAAGGCACTGTGCCCCTCCTGAAGTCTGTCATCTCTGGGCTCTTTTGTTCCAAAACCTGGGTAGGACTGGCAGGGTCTCAGCTGGGTGCACGGTGGTACCCAGGGCCCGGGGGGGCTGCCAGATGCATTGCAGGAAAGTTTTTAATTAAAGATGTAATGGCAGTGCGGGTATGGCCCCTGGCTAACCTTTAGGGTTTGTACCTGGTTTGCCTAATAAAGAGGGAAACAAAAGATTGTCTTTTGCCCTGGATTTACTTAAGGGAGTGGAACAGACAGCTCTCCCTGGGACTTTGGGGAAGAAGGGAGCAGAAAGCTGCATCACTGGGCAGACCACAAACCCCTCTCCTGCTGGAGCAGCAGTGACTGTGCTCTTGGCTAAGAGAGGGTGCTTTGTGGAGATTGTGGAGCAGAGCAGGATTCCCTGGCCTTGGTATAGGTCCCGATGGTGGGAGAACTGCTAGCCACTGCTAGCCCACTGCTAGCCACGTGCCTGAGCTGGAGGCGTGTGCTGGGCTGGGGAGGGTGTTAACATTGGTACCACCAAATGGTGCTTGTCTTTCTATTTAGAAATTCCTAGAGAAGAACAAACCTCCACTCTTAAATTGATTTAGCTACTTTGCAGCCTGTCTTTGGTTGTATTTAAAGTATTTCAAGAGCTTTATTGATTTTTAAAAGCATCCTGAAAAATAATGCATGGGAGGTTAGTTCCCACAGGAGCTAATTTAAGTTTCTGTTGGTTTGCATCCTCAGAGTTACTTAGGTCAAGCTTACTTTAGTTTGATGAATTCCTCTTCTGTGGAATACAAACAAATGTTTTGGCCATTATTGAGTTATTCTCTTTATTTCTTCCATGGACTACATGTACACAGAAAACATAAACCATATCTGGCTGCTTTTAATTGAGCCATTGGGACTTTATTTTTATATCCATCAAATTAAGGCTAATAAAATGAATTTAAAGCAAATGAGTGGTATTCATATAGAAGAAATAATTCTTTTCTTGACTATATAAATTTCAGAAAACAGCTGTCTCTGTCCTAGATACTAATCTTTGAGAATTTTCAGAATCACAAAGAGCTAATAATAAAACTCCCAGGTCATGTTGAACATGACAACTCACAGAGAGAGGGGAGAAATCCCTTCACCATTTGGAAGAGCTTGTTTCTGATCACATGCTCAGATTGTGCAAAACTCGTGTGTGCCCCTGTAGGCACAATTTCTGCAATGTGTTACCTGAATTGTGTCTGAAATTTGTAGTTTTCCATGTGGATGTCGAACATTATCTCTATTTTGGCTCTCCAGTGTCTTCTGAGTTGCAGGTGCTGAACACCTTCAACTCCTCTGACTTCCTCCCTAGCCCTAGGGAATGGCCTTTGGGCGAGTACTCTGTGGTGAGCAGAAAGGGGAGGAGAAAAGATGGGACAGGACAAGACTACCCAGTTCAGGAAGGACAACAGCGCAGGTAGGTGGTCTCTTTGTTCCTTTCTAAGGAGAAATAGCATGACCTGAATTCCTTTGGGTTTAGTAATCCTGTTTTAACCTCTTGGCAATCTGTGTTTCTGGCTGTCCAAACGCAATCATCTGAAGAGCCTTTGCGCTGTGTTGAAGCTGTCTGTAGCCTTTCCCTTCCCAGCTGCTGTCCTTGAGCAGTGCACAGGAGTGGGCCGTTTCTCATCAGCAACGTTGTGCTGCAGCTGGGTGAGGCTGCAGTTGTCAAAGCAGCTGCAATCTCTCTCTCCCGGGCGGGTGATGTACCAGCAATCATTTAGTGATGTTGCATTTTAATTCTCCTTAATGGTCGTATTGCAGAAAAGATGAAAATATTGGCAGCTTGATGTTTCAAAACAGATTGAAATCTTGGGTACTTCCAGTGTCAACATAATCGTTTTCTCAGGAACAGGGGAATTAATTTAAATATATTTAAATTTTCTCCCAGCAGTTCTACTCTGTTATTCTCAAGGTGTTGCTGTTCTGTCAATCAGGTTCTTCTGATTTGTGGGTTCCTACAATGTATGATTTTCTTCTGCTGTCACTTTTTTTTATAGTCTATTTCAATATGTATGAAGTCGATGTCATTTGCAGGTGTGTTCTCTCTGGTTTTATTCTTGAGCCATCCAAACCTGTCACTTCTGCCTTTCACTCTGAGTCAGAGCTGTCAGAAAGTCTTATTCCTACTTGGTGGAAAATTCCTGGAAGTTAAAGAAATGAAAAAACACCCAAATTCCAGTGATTTTCCTGATTACTGAAAGATACAGAGAGATTCCTTGGGGGCATCTGTATGTGGAAGATAGGTCGAATGTTTCTAGCCGTCACACATTGCTGGCCGTTACATTGGGATTTCAGAGTTTGTTTCACCACAGAGTAACATTTTTCCTGTCCAAATTTTAATAAGAAAATATACTTTTAAGTTTCTTTAAGTCATAGGGCTGCAAACAAAACTCACACCACAAAGCGAAGCAACGGTTTGAAAGGGAAAGAGTGAGACAAGGTGATGTGCAAAATGAATGGTGAATGATGCTGATCTTACACAGAGGGATTGAGCTTCTGCCTCTGTTCAACTTGGCAGGGGATTCCCTGTGAAATACCAAACGCTGTGGGTTTTGACCTGAGGTGTTTGTGCAGCGAAGTGCTCAGACGTGTGGCTGCATCCACTCTTGCTCGAGGAAGGAAATGGCATTCAGCTCTTCCTCAAGTTATGCACAACCCAAACGGGGATGTTGTGTGAAGCTGCAGCTGAAGTGGAGGATCCAGACGTACGGAAGTTGGTTAAACAGAAAATTAGGCAGCATATTAGAGTCTACTGGGGTCTGTGACCTCAGAGAGGTCATGGCAGAGTATTTCCTTTACCAAGAAATGGTCAAGGAGATGATGTGGGCACTGTTTGCTTGAAGTGTTTTCTGAGCGGTGGAGGGGTGGAAAAGGCTAAAGAAAATACATCATGTGGCAATACGAGCGGTCAGTGTGTGAGAGCCACCACAGGCAGGATGCAGGGACAATCACAAAACCATGGATTAAAGGCAAAGAATAAATTTAATCTCTATACCTCGGGGACCAGGGAATCTGTGAAGCAGCACCCAGGCAGAGGCACACAAGCTGAGGACGCAGGCACTGCATAGTGAGGGAGTCCTTGATAGTGAGAGAGAGTCTGACCTTCTGTTCTCACCTGTGTGTCAGGGGTTCAGGCTGTTCCAGCTTGTGCCCGTTGCCCCTCGTCCTCTCACTGGGAACCACTGAAAAGAGTCTGGCTCCCTCCTCCTTCAACCCGCCCTTGAGATACTTGTCAGCATTAATAAGGTCTCCAGCCTGTTATCCAGCCTTAAAACAGGAATCCACGTGGGGAGTGTTGCTGCTCTCTGTCCCGTGAGCAGAAGCGTGTGGGTGTGTTGTGCTCGGTGTGTGCCCCCCGAGAGGCAGCGAGGACCGACAGTCGCCTTTCTGATCCTGTTTTTGTCCCCAGGCAGCCAGGAAGGAGATTGCGGTCACCCAGCCTGACCCTGCTTGTCTTTCCTCTTGTCAAGTTTCTGTTCCGCCTCGATGTCTGCTTATAGAGCCTGAAGAAAGAGACCAGTGGTGTTTGGATGAGCAAGCTTAAGGATAACTTTGTGAGTTTTCCTGACTTCTTACTGTTGCCCTTAACGTGGGCACATCAGTCCCACAGCAGTGTCTGCAGGAATGGAGTTAATGAGCTGGGATGGCTGGAGGGGTCTTTATGTGAGAAGCTGCCTCTGCTTCTCTGAACCACCTCAAAACTCCAGCTGTTCCTTGCAAGTCTCCAGATGCGGTGGCCGCCTGTGTGCTATGGTCCTGGGGTAGCCTTTGAGAGGAGTATAGGGGTTCTCGTTATTAAGATTTTTCTGTAGTTCTTAGCATTCCAGGTAATTTTCTTTATAGCACATCCCTGAGTCGGAGGGGATAGCGTCTCCTGGGGAGGAACAGGCACTGTTCACTTTCTGGGTTCATGAAGGACTTCTGCTGGGGAGTGGGGATCTGAGCCTGCATCTCCGGAGTGCAAAGCCTGTGCCTTGAAGCACCTTTCTTCTCCGTACACTTCCTCCTCCTGCATGCTCTCAAGCCCTCCCTCCCACTGCTCCAGTACTGTGGCTAGCGTTTTAAGGTTTTGTTCTTGAATATGATCCTCACTGGTCCCTTCCCCACCTCCATCTCTTCAAGTACAGTGACAGACACCCAGAACGGATGAAGTTATAAATTCAATTGCCATGATGCCCTGGCCCTCAAAAGGATGTTGAACTCCCTTTGCAAACGACAGCTCAGTCACTGCAGGAAGGGTCCCTCTGATCCCTGCCCGTGTCTTTGGGCTGTGCTCCAGCTGGAGGGGCCGGCTCTTCCCAGGGGAAGTTTATTGAGGGCCAATTAACTAACAGAAGTTGCTAGTAGTCCCAGTGACTGCATCAGGATCAAAAGCTGCTTGTTTACCTTCTATATCAGGAAACGTATACCTTTGTAGGAAAACTCCCAATGACTTCTGATAAATAACTTTATGGCTGTAGCATAAAAGAGCTTTTTTGTTCCAGTCGCAAGGTCTTTTCTTTTGCTTAAAATCAGATTTTCCTTGGCGTAATTCATTGAACTCCACAAAGTACAATTATTCACTAACGTCAAAATTAATGTTAATGTTAGTGTAATGCAATTTATGAACAATTTAAGAAAAAAAACATTCAGCATTTACATTTATGACAGAATTATAATTTTTTTTAAAAAAATGAGTATAGGAAAACTCCCAATGACTTCTGATAAATAACTTTATGGCTGTAGCATAAAAGAGCTTTTTTGTTCCAGTCGCAAGGTCTTTTCTTTTGCTTAAAATCAGATTTTCCTTGGCGTAATTCATTGAACTCCACAAAGTACAATTACTCACTAACATCAAAATTAATGTTAATGTTAGTGTAATGCAATTTATGAACAATTTAAAAAAAAAACAAACATTCAGCATTTACATTTATGACAGAATTATAATTTTTTTTAAAAAAATGAGTATCTAGCTCTGCTGCTCCTCACACAGATTATTGATCTGCACAACAATTCCACAAATCCTTCTGGAATAAGGCAAGTAGGAAAGTCCTGGTCCTGCCATGATTGCTTACCTGCTGTGGAGCAGACAGGGCTGCTCGGGGCGTAGGAGGGCATGGATCAGGTGTTGTGGGCTGGAGTCCTGCTCGCTTCCCAGCTGCTGTGCTTCTGGTGAAACTCTGAACCCTTTCCAAGAGCTGAGCCTGCAGAGGCTGTAAATCCCAGTGCTGCTTTTTGCAGCCCCCAGTTTTATTGGCAGGTTGGCTTTTCTGCCCCATCCTTGTTATCGTGATACTGATTTATGCTTTGCAGTCTCTCAACTTGCCTTTTCTCTGCTGCCCCTTCTCCATCTCTTTGGCCATTGAGGTAGCCCGGGGATGTGAGAGTTCCCCATGCCCCAAAATGTTGAATCTGCACAGACTATGGAGGTTGGAATATAATTATTGGAGAGAAATTGCAGTATGGTAAGGAGAGGTGAGAGGGAGAACGCCAGTAATTTTGGAAATTTGTGTTTCTCTTCTTGCTGCACCTCAGCCATGCCCAGTCGCTTTGGTATCCACTGTTAATTGCTAAAAAAAGCATCTGCTGAAATCAGTGGAGCTCAGTGTCAGATACTTTTTAGCCCTCTTCCGTCTAGTACTCTAGATGCTTTTCTAAGTATTGAGGTATTTAACTTTTAAAATGTCATGCTAAGCCTCCATTCCTTACCTTATGAAGAGACATAATTTATTTTTCTCATCTCAGTTCTGGGTATTTCAGGGTACCTGTCACCCTACCAGCTCTGTTTCCCCATAGGTGATGCTGCACAGAGTACAAATGCTTCATTAAATAAATCAGCCTCTGTCAGACTTTGTCTTCTCTGCCTTGCATCATCCATCATATTGTCTGGTTTAGGCTGTGTGTTCCCGGATGCACAGCAGGGTTTTGATGGAGATGGCACCTTCTAAATACTGCAGCAGATACAGCTGTGGCTGGTGCTGCTCGGTGGCTAGAAATGGTGGTTTTGGTAATGAGGTATCTATTGCTTTCAAAAGAGCAGTTGCACAGTGCAGCTGGCCGTGTTCCATACAGCATGTTCATTTGCTGGAATTGCCTTTCTCAGATCATTGCTTCCTCTGTGTTTCTGCCTCATGGAGGAATGTGGAGCTGGTAACTTCTGCCAGATGAACAGATCCTGTCCTGACTCTGATGCTCCTCTCGCCACCCCTTTGCTGCCCAGTTGATTTGGCTGCTGCCCAGAGGTTTCATACCAATGCAATAAAAACCAGTCACCTGATGGCAGGAGGAGGTATTAAGCCATACAAGCTGCTCTTTCCTTGCTCTGTGCAATGCAGGAAATTAAGAGGATGTAATTTCCACTAGTAAAACTCCACAGAAGGACATGCAACATGTGGATGGGGGTTCCAGAGAGGCTGGTGGGCACATTGCACGCTCCTGGTCAGTTTGTGAGCCAGACCAGTTGTTATGTAGCTGGAGCAAAGCACCGTGTACTAACCTCCTCCTTTCCAATCTAGTATGAGGAATGTCACCTCCAACACCCAGTGAAAGGCTTTTTCTTAGAGGGGCCGCATCACTCGATGTTCACTTGATGCCCTGGTGGCTTGGCAGCATTCCCAGTCCGTGTGCCTCATCTGAGCACTTCTCCAGGGCGGGTGGGAGTTTGAGGAGATGGCAGTCTCCATAGCTCTGTTTTTTTGGGTGGAGAAACTGCTGTGTTTTTCCTGTGGGATATGGCCCTCTCCTTCCTGTGAAGGAGAGAAAACTACAGCTTTGTGCTCAGCTGTTGTGGCACTACAACAAATGAAAAGCTGGGGTAACCTTTGCATTTCTCTACCCTGAGGAGCTGAGAGTGGAATCTCTGCTGTTGAAGGTGTCTTGGGAGAGCACTGCTGCAGAAGTAGCACCACTGATGCACCCCTACCTGCACCATAGGTTCTTTCCTGCTGAAGCCACCCACAGGAGAAGGACATTCATCTTCTGACACGTGGACACCAACAGAAGCTGGTCACCAAAGCCTGAACCAGCACGGTAATCCCAGAATGTGTTTTTCTGAGATTATCCCAGATAATGAGCGGTTTCCCAAGACAAAATGCATGTGGACCAAGAATGGAACCTGCCCAGGTGCCCGGGTGTCCTGCCTGCCACAGCCAGGGCTCTGGCTGCCCTTGGGGGCTGCTCTGGTAGAGGGTCTGGCAGCACAGACACGGGGCTGCTCAGCACGGGGTCCTGCTGGGAGGAAACCCTTCACCACATCTCAGTCACGGGGTAGCTGCAGCACCTTTGGATGAAACAAGCTCTCTGAAGGCCAACTGAGCCTCTCACAAAGGCTTTCTCATTGAATCCTCTCATTGCTGGATTTCTCATTGCCTGCGGTATGAAAGCAAGAGCAGGCAGCAAGGCTTCCTCGCGTCACAGCTCTTTGTTCCTCTTTTTTATTATCTCTCTGTGTGAAATTCCTGTTTACTCTCTTGTACTGCTCTTGGGCCATCTTTAAGGGTCTCTCTGTGTGTATTAGCATCTTTAAGTGGTGGTTTTTATTCACTGTCAACTCGGTAAGCACAAGATTGGTGTTCAAAGTGATTATATTGGTGCTTCTTTTATTTTTTCTTTTCTTGATCCCAAGGTGAGCTGATTCAGGGAACTAAACAAGCAAAGAAACTCCAGCAAAACCAGGCAAGTGAGTGGTTTTCTGCTGGGTCCCTTCCCTGAACCAGATGCCTGCAGAATCGGGTAGATACCAGCAGCTGTGCAGGAGAGTGGCTTTTGGGAGCACTGCTGCTGAAGTCCGCTTAATAAATAAGACCCCCTTAACTGCTGAAAAATCGTATTTTCAGCCTCTGGAGGGATCTTGCCATTTTTGCTGGCCATAAGCATTGCTATTTTTCTTAGCAATCATGTAACAGCTGCTGAAGGAGATCGGTGGTGATCCATGTGGTGTGTAATGGGTGACTGCTGCTCCAAGGCATCGGGGCAGATACATCTTGTGCCAGCACACAGTGATTCACGAGGGTAACAGCACAGTTTGCTCTCTGTGGTAGGTCATTGCGGTTTCTTGACTGAAGGGCAGTCTATATAAAGATTTGTTCTGCAGGCATCTTTTCACCACAGAGAAATTATGGTTAATCCATTATAACTCTGTCAACTAGAATAGTTTTCAATTCCCTTCTGTACAAGACTTTTCATATATGTCTGTGCCTTGGTAACTGCTTGCAGGATCTTTAAAAGTGTCTAGTTGGATGCCCAGAAATCAAGCCCAGAAGTGTCCTTTATGTTAGTGATTTAGTTTTTCTGAAGCCACTTCAATATTTATTTTTAATGAGTTGATTCTTTTGAACTCATTTTGCCAGCTCTCCACTCATGTTCCTTTCTTGTGGTGAAAAGATGATGTAAAATGACTTGCTGCAAAATCCTAGCCTCAGTAAACTTAATGTTCTTGGTTGAAAGAAGGTGAACAATAGAGCCTAGAGACCTTGCCTTCTTGATTTGCATTCAGAAACACTTAATTGATTGGCATGTAGGGGATTGTCCAGTGTGGGTGACGTCTAGACTCTAATTTTGTTCAACGATCAGTCTGGCTTTTCCTCTGGATTTCTAAAACAAAAAGAAAAAAGATTTATAAAACACATTGACGGTCTATTGTTAATAAATGCACAACTATATCATGGACCTGTAGCTATGATCTTGTACAAACAGAGGCAGATGAAAATGACTAGACAGACGTTTGTTTGATCAAAGGCAAGTCGAACACTGCAGTGAAAATCCAGCATGATTTCACCTGCTATTGAGCAGTGCCCAAGTGTATACCTGAAGTGACAGCTTAAATAAACATAGCGGGTAACCAAAAGCCATTAAGTTCTTAGTGATTCAGGAACGTGTTGGTCTGCTTTAGAGATTTTACAATGAGCAGTCATTAGTAATTTCCATGAACTGTCGTTGGAGCAAACATCATTCCAGTCCAGTGTTCCTGATTTTTGTAGTGCTGACTACAAATTCTTCCTTTCTGTTTTTGGCATTTATTTGGTGTTAACAAACTTCCTGGTCCCATGCCTCTTACTAAAGATGCTCTTAAAAAGAGTGACACAAATTACTGTTGGTTTCCCATTGGCTATGAATTCACTTTTCATTAGAAACTGCCACAAAAGCAGTGCTTGCTTTAATCAGCTCTGGTCTCATTGTTTGGAAAGGCTTGCAAGGTTGACTGGCTTTCTCAACCTGATCTGTGCTCACAGTAATGAGGCATCAGGCTAATGAGACCATTGCCATTACGATTACCAGCTTATTAAATCCTAATTAGAGACCCAATTCGGCTAGGTGCTGAGTGCTGGTTGCAATAGCTGAATATCTTCATGTGCCCATTTTTGATCCCTAGTTGAAAGCGGTACTTGAAGAGTATTGAAGTTCCCTGCTCATGTATAAGGTCTGTTTCAGTGCTAATAGGGTAATTGACCCTAATGATGTTGTCTGGTGTGTAATGGTCAGAGCTGCCTTTCCTTCCTCTGAGAAGCCCAGCGTCAATGTCATTGTTTAATGGGCTGTGATTCACATGACAGAAGGCTGTGTGAGGCTGAAGGACAACATTTCCTATATAATGTTCTGTGGCAGATTGTTTTCTGCACATTCATGCACTAGTGAAAGGAGTTTGCAACTTTATTGTTCATCAGTGCCAATTAAATGCAAACTCAATGTTAGCCAGACATGCTTCCTCCTGAATAAACAACTCAATTCTGTCCTCCGGAGGCTGGAAATTTTTAAATGTGCAGTGTCTCTTTTAGAATTTAATTTCCAAATGACCTTCCCTCTGTCTGCTTTCTGTTCTGCACGAGTTATTGAGCTGGGCAGGTAGTGTCGGTACAATAGCAGAGCACTTTCCAGAAGTGCATCAAGGATCATCTCCTATGTCTGCCATGGGCTTGTTGTTTTGCTGTTGTTGCTGTTGGAGGAAAGTTGTTTGAATTCTTCTTGGTCTTCACCTTGTGGAGATGAAATTTTAGGCTCACATTTTCTAACCTGTGGAGTTCTTCTATTTGTGGCAGGTATGGCTTTGCAGGACTTGAAGACTTTCAGCTCAGTCCGCCAGTGATGGCTGCTCCCAGGTACGGAGAGGTGATGCCTGGACTGTCCTCCCTTCTCACCCATCAACCCCCAAAATCTGAGCTGAGGGAGAGCCCTCAGGGTTAGATGCCCTGTAGGGAAGGGGCTGTATTTGTACACCAGTCCCTATGCATACCTATGTACATGACACAGATGTGAAGGAGATTCTTTCCATCACAGATTCAAACAAGCTGCCAGAACTTCTTGTTTTGGTGTGCAGATGTGACATTCTCTGTAAATGCTAGGTAAAATTAACATCGCAGCAGTCTTGTCATACCCCAGTCTCTCTCATACTTTTAAAAATGTATTTATTTTTTTTTTAATACTGTGCCATTTCTATTTACCTCCCAACAGTCCCTCCTGAAGTAATGTTCTGCTCTGGATATTGTATAGAGGCAATATCCATCCTTCCCAGTGATGCTCCATGAGTTTAGGATGCCAGATGTCTTGTACTGCAAACAGCCGCATAAAAGCAATCTTGTCGCATTTGAATTTAGGCTGGATTTCCTCATAGATGTCTTCTAAGATAGATACCCTTAACTTTTAGTGCTCTGTCTTCTTGCAGGATCATCTGCATCTCTACAACTGAGCTCAAATGGGGCTCCCACGAATCCATAGCTCCAAAATGCTGCCTTGATCACTTTTGAAAAGCTAGTGAAATGGAATGGGACTTATTTTTCAGGCTTAGTTGAAGTAATATTTCTTTTTTTTTTCGTGTTGCTATTGTGTTCATAGATGTCTTCTAAGATAGATACCCTTAACTTTTAGTGCTCTGTCTTCTTGCAGGATCATCTGCATCTCTACAACTGAGCTCAAATGGGGCTCCCACGAATCCATAGCTCCAAAATGCTGCCTTGATCACTTTTGAAAAGCTAGTGAAATGGAATGGGACTTATTTTTCAGGCTTAGTTGAAGTAATATTTCTTTTTTTTTTTCGCGTTGCTATTGTGTTACGGAAGAAAGCTAATTTCCTGAGTTTGGTCTTGATATCTCTCATAGGGCTCTCTGTAGCTCTGAAAAAGCGTCTCAAGTGCCCGAGGTGCCTGGAAACAATGCTGTTTTAGAGGGTTGTTAACATCCTATAGCAGAACATTCAAACACTTAGTGTTAATCACTGGTGCTTTACTTGCCACGTTAATTGGAAGAATAATGTCTCCTCTTTGTTGTGCACGTGGTGAATCCAATGCTAAATGTAGCAGAAAAATTGCATTTCTTCTTCTTTCCCTCTCTTGACTCCTCCCAGATTTAAAGATTCGTCACAACTTTTAGCAGTGCGCATCATTATTGGGATTTCCACTGTGTATGCCTGTAGAGGCTGAGGACTGTTCCTGCTGGTTGCTTACCAGCCTTTCCCTTTGCAGCTGGTCCTGGATCTGAAGTCAGATATTTCACTTAGCAACTTTGCTAATGAGGAATGAGATCAAGACTAAGTGAGCATTTTCCCTCCTGGGGACAACAAATCGACCAAGGCTCACTATAAGAAGCAGTAAAAAGGACTTGGTTCCATGCCATCTGGGCAGTTTCCATGCAGAACGTGTCTGGAGTCTTACCAGACCTGGAGGAAACTGCCTGGCTTCTAGTAAGAGACTATATTGCAAGGGTTCATTTGAACCTTCATGTTTTAGTTTTAAGCTAGTCCCTGAACTTGGCAGTAATGCAGAAGCCTATAAAGCACGTTAAAAAATCCCTATCTTAAAAGGCAATTCCAAAAGTTCATTTCTCATCTCTTCAATAATGGAAAAGGTCTCATCTATTTAGTTTCTTGTTCCCTTACAATGTGAAATTGGAGCACTTAGATGTTACCGTGGTAATTGAGCTTTAAAATATTTTGAAATAGATAGAGTCCTAAAATACTGGCACATAGGATGTCAAAGGAGAGGTTTTGAGCCATGAATATTCCTAAGAAAATCCAATTTATTTCCTGACTTGCTTTGAAAATAGGGATGTTTCTGGCATGACACTAGCCCTGCTTTCTGATTTTATTTTGAAAATTGAGCAAAGATCTGATTCTATTCAAGTGAAATGTCACTGGCCCAACAGTCGTGCTTTTTATAGGACAGCGATGCTTCTTTCCTTGCCCTTACATTCTTGGTTTCCTCCTATTTTGAATTAGCAAAGCTCTGATCTTACATCTGCTAGGCACTTGTGTGAAGACAGTGGGGGGAAAGCTGGACTTGATGTACTCGAGCTCAGTCCAAACAACCCTGGCTAAGATCTTGTTCTTGTGCCTGCTTTGGAGCATCTCTTTTTGCTCTTAAAATGGTCTTGGGTTTGAAGAGAGCTGCTCGATATGAGTGAGAATGGAGCAAGAAATGACAAATTCTGGGTTTGGCATGCCAGCCCCACACATCATAGAATCATCAGCCTGTCCTTGTTTTGTTCAGTGGGACTAACGGTGCCCCCGAGGAGACCTTGAGCTGTGAGACACCAGTTGATTAGAATATTTTCTAGGTTTACATACAGGTTATCTCAAGCAGGCAGGGTTTAGTAATTAGACCCAGCAGAAATGATCTGTTGGATTTTTGAGCCTTCAGCCTCAGACAGATGTATTTTTTTATGAATCCCAGAGAACAACTGAAGAGTCAGTGTTAGGCACTCTGCAAAGCACTGGGAGATGTGAGTCTGATATCAATCTCTTAATTACCGTGGTTTCATTTCCTGAAACCTTTATTCTCTGGTATAACTTTATTGAAAGATCTTGGTTGCAATTAACCTTTAAATGCTTAGACAGTTGTGAGGACTGCTGAATACCTTAATGCATTAAGAGATTAAAGATGCCTTTTGATGGTGGGAATTCAGCTTCTGGGCTGTCTGGGATGGGTCATTTCCATCGTCTCTCCCCTATTTAGATTTTGTGCTGTATGCAGCTCCTTTGTACTCAGTCATTTCCTCCAGGTCTCCACTGTCACACCTTTACCCATGTCCCCAGGCTTGTTGCTGCAGCCAAGGTAAAACGGTTTAAAGTCATGCTGCTGTCCAGGACAGGCTTCAAGAGAATCTCTGGGCTTTGTTTTTATTGTTTGCAAGTGTTTCTCTGCAAAGAGAAACTCACAGAGTCCCAGATAAGGCACTGACCCAGAGACTTCTGGGCATGCTGCATTCCTTTCTATTTACCTGGTGAACAGCACATGTGCCTTTGAAAGCACATGCACCTTTACCGTGGTCATATGTTCATAAAAGACTCCACTCATTGCTTAAAAGAAGACTATTTGCAGTCTGGCATGTTACACCATTCAGAGATACAAGTCACCAAAATAAATGCTCTTGAACTTTTCCAGTTTTCCAGCAATTTGACAGCAGCAACTATTTGTGTAACACATTTCTTCCTGGAGAGGATCATAGCATGGCTCTTTGAACCATTAATTGAAGACAGGAGTCCTTGGATATGTCTGTTGCTATGTGAATGGCATGCTCCGACTTTCACACCTCTTTGTGCAAGTACTGTGGGGGGAAAAAAAGAAAAAAAACAACAAAAAAACTTTCACTGTCTTCCACAGAAGCTACAAGGCTTAATTTATCACTGATAATTTAAGTGCTCTGAAGTGATTGACTCAGTGTCCATGAAAATGCATGGTTTTGCTGTCCGTGTTTGGTAAATAGGTAGCTCTGGTACCCAGGTCTTGAGCAGGCTCTTTGAATAGAGAAAAAATTTGCGTGTTGTTGGTGGAGATACCTCTGTCATGGCAAATCAGAAGGAGAAAAAGGTAAGGAGAGCTTGCAATGATTGATAACTACAGAAATTTTGATCAGATTGATTAAGGCATTTACTGATGGGATAATGGTCATTAGTACATACTTTTTTTTTTTTTTAAATATGAATTGCTAAAAAGCAGATAATTTTGCTGGCATGAACAAGAGTCTATCATACAATGCTTATTTCTTTGCAGCTGTCTTTTTTTTGTTTTCCTTACTAATCATGAAACAAACTAGTTGAGAAAACAGACTGGCAAAGCTGGGTGATGGAGCAGGGGACCAGTGCGTGGGAGCAGGGAGGGGATGTGGTACCTGTTCACCCAGCTGGTGAGACCACCACTGGGGAGAGTGTAGCCATCTGTATATTTAAAATAAAGTAGAAAAAATAGAAAACCTGTAGAAAAAGATCAGAGACAAGAAAAGAATCTGGCAGCAGGAGAGTCAAGCGGACAAGCCTGTTTAGCTAATGGAAATACTGTGAGGGCACTTGATTAGAGCATATTAATGCTTTCATGGAGATGATTCTTGGTGTTAAAAGGGTTCTTTTCTGTAGCAACAGAAGTAATAGTGAGAGGGACTGATTGAAGCTGGACAAATTAGTAGCAATTTCCTTTAAGGACATCAATTGCTGGAAAAAGCTGCTGGGAGGGTAGCAGATATCCAGATGTCCCCATGTCTCGACCAGCTCATAGTGAAGAATTTAATCTTTTGCCAAATATATTCTGTTCTTCAGTCAGATGTGATTTTTCTGTTCCCAATGCAGCAGGCTGGAGCTACGTGTGAGGGTGTTTCAGCAGAGATTGGGTGGTCATCATCCCTGCCTGGCAGTGAGTGCTGCATGAACCCTGTGTATGGTCCAGCTCTGGGGAACAGCTTTGTTCTGCAGCAAACTCAGCCCTCGGGCTTTAAAACATCTCCTTAGAAAATCATTCTCCCATCCCAATGGGCCCAAGCCAGGTAAGGCAGAGATGACTTGTGGTGGAGCTTGGTCCTGCCCACAAATCCTACTGAAGAAAAACATTTCCAAGAGGAATCGTAGATCCTTTAGTGAAAAATTCATGTGCTAGCCCTTCAGCATGCTTTAAATCATATGACAAAATACAAGCTTCTATGTAGGTCCATGCATTGACATATATAGTGAAATTTCAATTAGTAATCATGCAACTGTGATTAATGAGCTGTGTCACATGGGTAAGGCATCTAAAGCTGCTATTGAATCAGGTTGTAGATCCTTTAAGGTGAACTTCCTGTTACTGATGTTGATGCTGATAATTTTTTTTTTTTTTTAAGGTAGCTGAGCCAAGTGTGAGATGAGCCTGTTGCCACTGGCTGCCTCTGCTGGGCATGTGGACGTGTGCTGAGGGGGAGGACGAGTTGCACTGGCATTTGCATTGGCAGTGCCCAGTTTGGATGTGTACAAAACCCGGATGGGGGCACTGATTCAGTCTCGCTCTGGTACAACGGACTTCAAATTAAATATCTTAAGAAATGAAGTCAGTTTGTCCCCTGTGATGGGGCATGGGAGCCGATGCAGAAGCCACCGTGCTGAAAATGAGGTAGATATGAAGAGTTCTGTGCACTGGGCAAGGATCTGTCTCCTCCTTTGAGGAGTCTCTCCAAGGTATGGGACTTGGAGACAAGTTGTCATGTCTGACCTCCCTTCATTAAGTAGGAAGCCCTCTACAGTCTGTAAAATCTGCACAACTTTCCTCAGATGAAGAAGAACCAGGGCTACTGCCCACTCCCTGGGTGCAACAGTGACGAGATGGTCATCAGCTCTGCTGGTGCTCAGCAGCTGGGGGTCATGGTGGAAGTCAGGGTGGGTGGATGTGCAGATTCAGTGGCTTCAACAAGGGATGCGAATGGTGGCAGCGAGTCTGTAATCAGTGCGCCCCTTGACTTTGGAGAGGTGGTTTCATTCAACCTCATTTCAGAAGGGATCCCTCAAGGGAGGGGATGACTCTCAAGGTGACAAAAAAGGAAATGGTGGACTGTGGGTGAGGAGGGGAAGGAAAGACACCAAAGTTGGTAGCTTTTGGTTCCTTTAAAGGCATCTAGTATAAACTGCGAGAGAAGACAGATGGGCAATGACTCTGCATCTGCCTGTTTCTCTCCCTCCCATCACCTAGGTCTGGCAGAGCGCCCGGACCCTTCCGGGGAGCTCTTGAGCAACTGCAAAAAGCACGCACAAGGTGTGCTGTTTGCCAGCCTTGGGAATGCAACCAAGTCTAAGCAAAGGCCCAAGTTAGCCCCTACGTTTCACGAGCTTGTGCTTTTTATTTGGGAAGCTCATCTACTCAGTTGCCCTTAACGTGAAAACATCAGTTTAAGCCAAATGGATGTCACGCCTCAGAAATCAAAGAGCAGCCCAATATCAGTATCAAGGCAAGGCAAGAGGTATTGGAGGGTCCCCCAAAGTGTCAAATCCAAGTAGTGGATTTCAATGCATTTCAAGTGCATTTGCAAGCAAGGAGTCATGAGATCCTGAGCTGCTCCCTTATTCTGACCTGATGGGCCAAGTTCACAAAGTCTGGGGAAAATATTTCACTTAAAAGTTAAATATTGCACACAAATGGATGCCGGGATATGCAGGCATTGAAAAAAAAACCTAGCCTCATTTTAAAACAAACAAACGAAAAAAACCCACAGCTTTGGCAGCAAGGAATAGTTCAGAGTCTGAAAGCAAGACAAACCCGGCATTTCTATAAATCCCACAAGGAGAAGAAGTTGTGCAAGTTTACTCTTTTGCTTTGCATCTCATTTTAGTTTCTCGTTCCTTCTGCATTTTCTATGAAGTGTTCCATTTGCTTGGCTGCCCTGGGTGCTCTCTTCTCTTGTTTGCACACACAATCAGGGGAATCTTGTATGCAAAGAGCTGTTTTCCCTGATTTGACCCCGCAGCCATGATAAGTCTATGTAAATGAGGTGGTGCAATGGTACATAAATAATCACCAAGACTTTCCCTGTAATGTGCAGGTGGATGATCTGACTCTGCCCCAGCACAGTGCTTGTTGATGGGTGTTGTCCCTGTGCCCCTACTGGGAGAATCTGATGGTGGCACTGAACTGTGGAGAGCACAAGGAGGAACAGTTCCTCCTTGGGGCCATGGGGTGTGGGTGGGATGTGGGTGAATGGCACTCCCCACCCCTGCAGGGGCTCTTGCACAATCCCTCCCTATCAGAGTGCTCAGAGGAACCATTCCTGCACCATAAGCATCCTCTCTTGCAGGAGGAGTAACCCACTAGCTCAGAGGGAAGCTCCAAGGAATGAAGTTGTGCTACCTCTTCCTCTTGCATCTTTCTATCTGTTCAAAAGAGGCACCTCATTGTCTTCTTGACTTGTGTGGGTGGCAGCATGGCATCGCATTGCTGGGCTTGGCTATAACACCACCAGCCCATGTCCTTCTGGTCTGGTTTGGGCTTTTGCTCCCTGTCTGTGGGCTGGCTTTTGCAGTGAAGAGTGCAAGACCTTTTCCTCTTGGCAGTGGGTACAGAGGACAAACCCAATGTGGCCTGTGCTGCAGACTGAAGTTAGTTCCCAAAAAAGGGATGAACAACACATGAGGGGGAGGTTTTTGTGGAATCGGAAAGAAACACCTTTGTGGTGACCACAGCTTCTCCTGCGTAGGGTGGATCTTGTGCACATAGTCCTTGCTTTAGCGTTGGCCAGCTTCATCTGTTCAAAGGATGAAACTGGAAGAATAACATGAGGATGATAAATGACCCACAGATTTTGCATGTTGGTTGTGACAGACTTCTTTTTGGGAGGTAGATAGGGTTTGTGATTTGGAAATAGCCAGGCATGGGAACGTTAGCAGGGAATGCTGATGAATAATGTTGCTTTCCAGATATTGTTTTGCTTCTAATCCTGCACGGCTTTTGGATGGCACTGATGATGAGGGATCTTGTCTGAACTGGAGTTTACAAGGAATCTTGCTTCTTGGAACAGGCTGAAAATCCCCAAGCCCCAAACTTACGCAAATTCAGTGCAAGGTTCTGCTTTAATTTTTATATTAAGTCATCACAATTTGTAAATGACCTTCTCTGACCTTGGGTTCTCACAAGGACAAAACACATTTTCACCAGGCATGTGGATATGGAGTCAATTTTCACAGCAGCAGAAGACTCGCCAGGGCTTGCCTAGCTGCTGGAAGCTCGCTTCATCGGGAAGCAGGAGAAGAGAGTGTTTCTGATCGTCAGGCCTGAAGTCAGGCACAAACCGGTCCTTAGGATGCTCTACAGCTGTATTTAGTTTGAGATCTGCTCTCTATCTTATTCTTGGCTGATGAGACGATTGAGGATGACAAGTTTCCTCAAGGGACCTCAGCTCTGGTTCTATCCAGTCTGGACTAAGAAGATAATAAATTTAAGTACTAATCCATTTAGGCTGAAAATACGATTCCAGAAGATGTTCGCGAAGTGCAGTCCCATTCCGTGAGAGCAGGTGCAGTGCATATTTCCCATATGTATTTGTAAAATAATTCTAAATATATTAATTTATTTTTATGAGCACTTGTCATTACATAAAGTAGCGACAGCCAACAGTGCACCCCTGCTAGAATGTCTCTGTGGCAACCCTACCAAGAAGTAAGCAGCCTAATGCTTTTATAGTCTGATTAATGGCTGCAGGAGACTCCACTGGCTTCTTTTGAGCTTCGAGGAGCACCGGTGGAGAAAACCCTTCTGACTGAGAGCTGGGGGAAGGATAGAGCCCTGGGTCTCTTGGCTCTTCTCCCTGCCTTCAGTTCCCTCACCTCTGCTGCAGGCAATGCCCCAGGAGATGTTTGGTCAAACCCAGGATACCATTTTTGAATGAGAAAAGTGTTGCATTTTGGTAGAGGTTTATAGCCACCACTCTCATCTGTTCCATTGAATTTGGATGATATTCAAGCAATGCTTTTAGGTAATTGGTGAGGAAACTCTTTGAAAGTGGTTTTAACTAGACCTGGGTGAATGGTTTTCAACAGAGGGACCCCCAGAAAATGGATGTCTGCTGTGAACTTAGACCAAGGTTAGTGAATTGTTTCAGTTGAGTGAAAAAGCACAATTACTTTCTTATTTGGAATCACTGACTTTCTTTCTATGGGAAACATTGACTTTTTATTCAACATCTTCCCTTATTTAAAATTTGTTCCAACAGCAAATGTTAATAAATGGATTTAAATGACCTTTCAAGTCAATTTTGTAGGCTGACTCCAAGCAGAGTGTTCTTGTTTGCTTGTCTCAGTGACAACGTGAAAAGAAAAACTTCTAGTTTGATTTATTTGGGGATAAACCATTTTCTAAAGTTAATCAAAATCCCCTGAAAATTCATTATTTATCAAGTTTTAGTCACTAATTTGGAAACAACATTACTTTACTTTGGCTAAAGCAAATTTATTGGAAGGGCAATTTAAAAATAGAAGCATTTATTTTACAATTAACCTTAGGTAATTTTTACATTTCAAATTAATATATAGTGATACTTTGATAATGATATGCAGTTTTCTTTAAGGTTACCTTAATACCTATGTTGAAATTGGATCTATGTATTTTTTTTAGACTTTAATGCTAATTGATGAATTTGCCAACATCTTTCAATGACCTTTTATGACTTGAAGCCTTCCAGAACTGACTTAATTAAAGATGAGATGGAATCAAAGTGAATTTTTAAAAAGTCTAGTTTATTATTCCCTATTAAAATTCTCCGGAATTACTCAGCTGTCAGAGATGGAATGGAATTTATCATTAAGTTATTCACTTAGATAATTAAATGAACCTGCAGCTTTAGTTGAAATGAAAGTGAAAAAAGGCAGCGGGGTGCTACATGTGACAAGTCTGCTTCCTGGCAGACTTCTTGGGATTATTTAATTGTCCACCCGTAGTTTGAGGAGGGTCCATTCAGTTTCTGCTTTTGATATTTTAAATCTATAATAGAGTCTGCAAATATGAGAACTCCCAGCAGTGCTCAGCTCGGCTCTTCTCTTTGTGTTGAGCCTGAAGGGGATTACAAATAGGGATTACAAGATCTAGCCCCTAATGCATCAGTTATTCCAAATGCACCCTAAAACACTCTTTCCTGCCCTCACTCTGGCATTGGAAGCTAATTGCAGATAAATAAAAGAACGTCTGGAAAGAACAACACTGTGTGACACAGAGTCTTACACAGGGATGCTGCCTTGCTGGGCACTAAGGACATTTTTAACAAGATCACTTATTTGGTTTCTGTTGCTGTGGCTCATGGTAATTGTGCTGGAGGAGGCATTTCCAAGAGTGGGTATGATCAGCATTTGGCCGTTACAAGAGCTAAATTGGTTGAAGGAAGTCATATGGTATTCATAATTATCTTCACAACACCTGCTGGATTCATTTTAAAATAAATATCCTGGGATGTGGGGAAAGCCTAAGTATAGAAACTCCTGACTAATGGGAGAAAGAGAAGCTTGTAATGCTAAGCATGGTCCTAGGGATGTTTCTGTCCATTAGTGATTTAGCAAATTCTATAAGAAGAGGATGGAGATAGTAAAAAAAAAAAAAAAAAAAAAAGGTGGATGTTGGAGGGACCAACCATTATGGTGAAAGCATTTTTTTGAAACTTCAAACCTACAGCACTCTGTGCTTCCAAATCCTGCTTGACTTGGCCCATGTGGAGACCAAGGGAAAACATCATCCAGGAGGGACCAAAGATGACAAGGAGACTGAAGCAGACCACAGGCTGCAGATGAAAAACCCCATGCAGGTTTTGTCTGTGTTAAATCAGTGCCGTGCTTTGAGAGAAGCTAGATTCAAACAATTTTTAAGAGGAGGCATAAGGCCATGCTCACCCCCACAGCAGATGTTTGAACCTGCAGGTAAATCTCAGCTTGCTCTCTGTTTCCCCCCTTTTTTCTGCAGGAAGAAAGTTGCTTCATGCTGGCCTGTTCTGAGGTCTGACTGCTTCTCTCTGTGCCTTGGCTCAGCTCTGCTGGCTGATGCCTCCTGGCAGAGGGCAGGGCAGCCCTCTCCTTGTTATCCACCCTTATCCGCCCTTCTGGATCAAGCAAGATTGATACAACATCAGAAAGTAAAGTGTACTTCAACCTCCTGTTCTTTCTTCTCTGAATAGAGAGAAAACTGTTATTCAAGGTATTGAAGGTGAACTAATTTTTCATTGTCACATGTCAAATTTTGTTGATATTCTTTAGAGAGTGGAAAATCCCTGTAGGACAACAGTGTATTCCTAACGAAGAAGTTAGCTTTATGGGTCTCATCATATTCTTCCTTGAAGATGTGAGAAGAAAAATGTAAAGATTGAAACACATCACTCTAGTGGTGACTTCCACACGTATGCTCCTTGACTATGAACAAGCCTGGGTAATTGCTTCCTTGGCTCTTGGACACGAGGACTGATGCGTGCTCATATATACATCATGCATCCTCATGAATGTGTCATGAAGCCCTCTGGCAGCCACATCTTGCGGCTTGCTCAGTGGAGGAAGGTACCTTTGTATTTCTGATCATGATGGAGTGGTGGTTATGGTTGAAAGAGTAAAATGAGTCTTTAATCTCATAAGCATACTTTGGTTTGCATTTCATTTAGGTTTAATTTTTATTACAAGAAAATGAGTGTTTACTAAAAAACCCCATGTGCTTCAGAAACTGATCTATCCGCTTTAAACCCTCCAGGGAAGTTGATCAAAGGCAGGCAGGAGAGCTGCATGCCTATGGGTGGTGGTCTTCCTCAGAGCTCCTTTATTGCCTATACATAGTGTAAATGATTATTGATGCTAACTTAATTAATTTTTCATTATTATTATGAATTTTTTTCTCTTAAATGTTTTATTTAACGGTCTTACCGTAGACCAAGGAAACTAAGACATTTATGGGGAGAGGTTTGTCGTGGTGTAACATCTGAAATCAGTGTAGGAATAGAAGACTTTTAATAAATAACAGCAAAGGAAATTAATTAATAAAGAGCATGAGTGTTTATGAAGAGTTAATGGAAAACAGCTCAAGGGAAAAGGGAATGATGCTGATGGATCTTTTCTTATAGCTTGCACTAGGAAAGAGAAATGCAGATCTGTATCTAGACACCAGATGCCACAGGCTGTAGAGGCTAAAGAAAGATGTTTTTCTGGTTACAGCCTTTGCGTTAATTTTTAACTCTTCTTCTTGGGAAAGGCAGTTGAATCAGTGAACCTGTTTGCATCTGTTCCTCTGTCCCCACCCTGCCCCCTGGCTCTCATCCCAATGGGGAAGCATTTTGCAACGTGAACCGGAGAGGTCCAGCTCTGCCCTCTTCCTCTTGTGTGCAACGAGACCGGTGGTTCCTGGAGAGGTTGGGTCCACATCCAGGCTGAACGACTCTCTGAAGTCTTTGGGCCATGACTATTACCTTGGCTCCAGGTAACGTTACCTGCTGTTAGATGAAAGATACCTGCATTTGTGTATCATTATTTGGCTTTGATAAATTTGGTGAACTCATTTGGTACAAACTCTCTGGGGACACAGGATTTTAAAAAAACACCAAAACTCTGATTTATTCATTTTTTCCCTCCTACTTCTAAATTTGAGTTGTTAGTGAAGTGATTTTTAATAACAAGTACTTCTAAATTACAACAGGTCACTCATTTGAGTTAATTTCAGCCTCACTTAAAGAGTTTACAGATATTAGGGGATTTTTTGACAATCTAGGGTTAAGCAAACTAAAACTCAGATAATTATCACATGGCTTGAAATGTGGTTTGCGAGTGCCAGGCACATCTCTAAGTGCCCTTGAAAAATGGAAAGCATCGTATTTAGTTACGTAGCCACATAATTCCACAGCCAGCTCTCTGCTCTTTAGCATTCAGAAACTAGCAGTTACTGTGTGTTCCTAGGTGAAAATGTGTCCTGGTGGCTGTAAAGAAATATGATTCATTCCTGTGAGGAAAATGGTAGTAATATAACATAATATAGTGGCTCCCTTTGGTTTTAACACAAAAGATTAGTCAAATTACAGATGACGTTCATGTACAAAATGTACATAACAAAATGTAATGCAAATAGAAGAATGGTTTATTGCCTAGTCGAGGGAAAATATGTGTCTTCATCAGCTTCCCTTTTTCTTCTCAAAATAGCATGTCCTGGTATATAATCTGCTGTGGCATGCATGTGCCCCCCAGTAACCTCACACTGATGAGCAGAAGACAGACTTAGGCACATTTTCAAATTGCTACAATATTATAGGACACCTCAAGTAGAATTGTAGAATAGTTTGCGTTGGAAGGGACCTTTAAATGTCATTTAGTCCACTCCCCCCGCAATGACCAGTCAGAATAAAGCGTTATGGGAGCAGTGAAATCACAGGTTTTTCACTTGTGTTATTCTAAGTGCCGAATTTCTAAGGAGAACCCCATGTCTTCAGATTCACCCTCAGCATATGTCTCTCAGGCTGATTTAATCATGGTGACCTTGAGAAAGTGTGAAATTCCACTGATCTCTAGTGATGGCAAGCAAAGATGTGCCAGGCTGTGCTTAACCCTGTTCCCATCCAGGTGCAGTGTTGATGGCTGAGGACGATATTGTCCCCAGCTGCTTAGTGTGCACCCCCACTGGGGCAGCTGCCTCATCACCTCTGGTGGAGTACCTCTTCTGTGTTGGCTAACAAGCTCTGAAGAGAAGACCCACTAAGCCAGCTGAGCTCCTTAGTGGCCCTGGGACTGGTTGTATAACCAGCTCAGGGGCACCTGCTGGAGCACAGAGAAGAATCTAGGGGCTGGAGGTAAAGAGTGGGTGTCACCAGTGTGCTGTGGCTTGGTCAGACCCAAATTCAAGAAGCTATATGGGGATAGGGTGCTAAAAATAGTGCAGTGATCCCACTGAGTGCTGCACCATTGCTTCTTCCCCCTCAATAGTGAAGAAGAGCCCAGAATTTATTTTTAAACAGTGATGCAGAATTTTAATATTTTGAATATTTAAATATTTTAATAACTCTAAACAACTTTTCTACAGAGATGAGGATTGCCTTTCCTCTTCACATCAGGTTTCATGAAGGAACCGGTCTCCGTCACAGCATCAACAGTACGTGCACGTCCTTATTTTCAAAGTAGCAAAAATATTATAAGGTGTTATTTGTCCTTTGTTTTCTGCAGACAGAGAAATTTATTGCAAAACTATTATGATTTTCACGCCTCTTAGCATGAGTTGTTGATCTCTGCTGTTATCATCTGAGAAGCTCTCTGAGTGTTGATTACTTCCCTTGAGAGTGTTCTTGGCCCACCGATGCACGGCAACGCGAGTGCGTTATGCCTATGACCTATAAGGTACGCATGAGCACCCAGAAGACAATTAGACTGCTCAGTCTGATAAAAAGAAGGCATCTGAAAAGACTCCAGTTCTCTCTGCATGCAGTAAAAAAAGACAAAGATTACTACTTATAGCAAGTGAGGAGTGCAGCGGGTTGGCTGCTTAGTATTTATTCAAATAAAGATCCCTGCCCTTTGAAGGCAGAAATGGCAATCTTAGCTGCTAGTAATTGGTGAGGAAGGTGATGTATTTAACAGCTGATAAGGTTTATCCTCCCTTTACGTGTGTGCCAGAGTGACTTTTACTTTTCTTTTTAAATAGGTGCAAACTGAGTTTTGTGAATATTAAGGGATTCTCCAGGTCTTGCCAACAGCAGCTGTAGAAGACTGTGATCCAGCTAGCAGAGATGAGTGTAGTAGTGGTGTGATGTCCAGCACTCAGCGACCTACAGATTTGGACCTACTGGAAACATGCAGTCATATGGACTCAAAGAATATACTCTGCACAATCAGGTTGCTTAATGGAACAGGCTGGAAAGTGGATTTTCTCTTTAATGGGTATCTCATGCATTTGATAAAATGGGACAGTTTCTGGCAGAATGAAATTCTGAAAATAAATTTCAAACTAATGGAAACAGCTAAATTACTGCTTCAACACATTGCATGCATTTGATAAAATGGGACAGTTTCTGGCAGAATGAAATTCTGAAAATAAATTTCAAACTAATGGAAACAGCTAAATTACTGCTTCAACACATTGTCAGGGTCCCAATAATTTTTTTTTTTTTTCGTTATTAGGATCACTGAAGAACAGCTTTGAGCTAGATGTTCAAACATGAGTCCAGTGTGCTTATCATCATGATTTAGAACTGGATTGTGTCAAGTATAATCTGAATAACTAGAATCTGATGTCTATTTTGAGACACCTATTTTAATTCTCCTTTGGTGACATTATACAGGCACTCAAGGAGGGTATAATGAAGCAACTTACATATTTTAACTCCGAGGGTAGCAAAGTTTTAGGATAAGTTTAATTTCAGTCTTTCCATTTTACTGGTGTTGAAGGAACACTGACAGCTAAAGTGTTTTTAGGGAGAAACTGCAGGAAGATTAGTTTTTCAGAGCCCTGCAGTGAGGATTATGGTTGTTATGGTTACTAAATTAGCCATATTGCTACCACATCTGAATTCATTTAGAGTCTCATCCCCACTGGAGGATGTGGAGTTCCATCCTACAAGGTGCACTTTGGCAAACTGGTCTACCCATTTGCCATCATTTAGGAAAAAAAAGGGTCACAATTGTTTCAGAGTCCCTCACTGTGCCTGTGAGCTCCAAGGATGTTACAGTTATGATAGTTGATTGAAATGATTCAGAAGTGATACATCTCAGAACAGAGCACTGTTTCTTAATAAATCCAAGAGCGGAATATGAAGGGTAAAAGTACAAACTACAAATGCCACATAAACACTCCCTTAGGAGAATAATTTCTTGTTATTTTTTTGAAGTTCAGTGCACTTCTGACCTGAACTCTTATTAGCACAGGTAAACAGGAGGCTTAGATACAAACCTATTTGAGCAAGAAAGATCCCCAGAGAAACAGGCTTTTAGTAAAAGGCTCCATTTCAGTTTCAGCTGTGATTGAAAGAAGCTGGCTGCACAAGAATGGCCTGTGGAAAAGCCACGTGGAGAACAGGAGACCTTGAACTGTAATGTAAGTCTCCAAATGCTTGAAAACAATGAGGAATTTAGGCAGAGAAAAGCAAACAGGACTTCTACTGCTGTCTATTTTGTCTCATTTACCCAATTTAATAAAATCATCCTCCTCCTCCTCTCTAGGACTGATCTGTCAGAAGGATCAATGTCCTTTGATCTCTTGAAAACAAGCCTTGTTAATACAGCCCTGATATGCAAGGCTGGATTGGATTCCTCTGCCTTTCTGGTTGTACCCACACCCCTGTACTCAAGCTTATGATTTCTACCAATGGCTTTATGACATTAGCTGAGGGACAACTGGGGCTGTAACGTTTTAAGAGATGTAACAAGTGGCCTGAGGGATTAACTGCTCATGTCAAAATAATCTGTTGCACATCAGGTAGCAATCAAACCTTGTCATTTGGTAATTTCCTTTATCTTTCAGAGGATTGTGAGTCTCTTCCAGGGTGACACAAGTGTTTGTTATAAAGCTGACTGCAAAAAAGTGAGAGTTGTGAGAGGCCCAGGTCAAAGGCTTCCTCCTTATGTGCATGCTGGAGATATTCACTCACAAGCAGAAAGCTGGGATGATGTGATGTTACTCTGCAGGTTGATCAGATCCATAGTGGGAGGGAATCTGAGAAACAGCAGTGTTCAGTGAGACCAACCAGCAAAGTGAACTCAGCAACCAGGAGTCCATGTTCAGAAACACAACTCAACTGTGACTGACGGTAAGGAGTCAACGCTTCAGCTCTTAGTTTAAGAAACATCGTCTTCAGAAGCATAGGTGCTCTCTGGCCTTGAAATCATTGGAAAACAACAGTTTATACCTGGAGAGGTACAGCCCCTGCTGACAGTAGGCTCTTTGCTGACAGTAGGCTCTTTGCTGCTGCAGAAGTCATTGAGGTATTGACTGATAAATTGGTTTTGTAATTTCCTATGGGCAGTAGAATTAGGAAGATAGAGAATGAATAAATTAGAGAAATGGGTCACTGAAGATGGCAGAGACTTTGGTTTTTTTGGCTTCTTATGCTTTTTTTCATTGCTTGCCCTTCTAATAAGGTGATGGCTTCATTGCCAAATAGAAACTAAAGGGTGAATCTTGCAAGGAATTATGCATCCCTCTGGACCATAGTAAAGCATGTGGGTGTTCTGCATATTGCAAATCAGGCTCTGGAATGTACCAAACAAACTTATAGTCTCATAAAGCCTATTTGTGTTCCAAGAGGGGTATAAAGTACAGAAATGATGTTGCAGATAGTAACCAAATGATCTGGTTATATCACTCTATTATAAATAATGTTCAATGTCATTGGGACGTTGTTGTTATAGGATCACTAATTCATTACAGCTGTTTATCTGTGATTATTACTGTGTATAAACCACTAAAGATAGATGTGTTTCAAAGATTTGTAATCTTTCTGCAATGTAAAAGATTCAACTTGTGTATGAAAGTTCATGTCTAGGACATCTTTTTGTGTATTGAATTAACTTTAAGAATCTACTTAAGCCTTAGTGTTTTCTCTTGTTGATTTAATTTCTGAAGTCCTGACAGTCTGCATTGTATAATAGACCAGAATGATGCCCTAAAATCGTCTCTGTAAAGCAGTGCTCCTCAGCTATATCCAGTGCTGTGGGAACTTGATTACCTGAGTTTCTGAGGTTTACTTTGACAACAAACAAACTTGAGATCCTGCATCAGATAGGTAAGACTGGTAAAGTGTGATTTAAAAGTAGAAATAGGTTAATTACCTTGTTAATGCAAATATAATAAGAGTACTGCTGAATATTGGCTGGTATTTAAAATAACTCCACCCCCAATTTTACGAGCTATATGTTGTGAATAGAGCAATTATTTACAAAGTAAAAGCTGCTAAAAGCTGGTGTCATCAGGGATGGGACTTTATGTGACTCAAGCTTCAATGAGGGATCCAGAGGTATACAGAATTGTTTGATGACATCATGGCATCCCTATGGATGGAAAATGTAATATGTGGCACTGTCCATGAAAGCATGTCAAGTAAAGGATTTGGGAATCCATTGCAAAACTGTAAAGTCAAACTCCTGAAGATGGTACTAGAAATGATTTCTGTTGAGTAAGTCCATTCCCTCCCCACCCCAGAACTCAGAATACTGTGGAAAGAGTTGCTTTTTATATCAAGGTACTTCTCCCACTTTGCATGGTTTCTAATGCTCCTTTGCATGGCTACACTTGTGCTGGTTTTGTTAATGACCATCCATATTTCCATTTCAAGGGTTATAATAACCTAGCTATGAAATATCACTGCAAGTTGAAACTGCCGCAGGTGTCAGCTTAGAAATGAGTTCCCAATGTGAAGAAGGAGAATGCTGGCTGTATGAGTTATGAATGCATACACAAACTGAAGGGCAAACTTTCTTTCTTGTTTTATTTGGATTGCAGGTCACTGGGCTTTGACATGAGTTACTCCCTTGAGTGAATACCAATAGAGTTGAGCCTGAACTTCCACATGGCTGGCTCTGCACCAAGCACATAATTTATTGGACTTGTGCTATCTTCCTCAATGCAAGGCAAACTCTTGGCATAAGAAAAAGCTAATCCCTTCCCTTCCCAACTTCAGAAGTACATGGTTGGCTCAAATATGTAGATAACATTGATTTTGGAAAGAGTTATTTATGTCTTGGTGTTCTGAGGCTCATAGTCTGTAGTGAGCTGTCAGACGATGCAAGAGGTGAGGCTTAGTTCAGGCAAACCTGAAGCTGATAAACTCCAACCTCAAGGAGGATTATTTTACAGATTTATGGCATTCCCTTGGCAGCCTTGATCATTCAGATTGACTGAGCTGCCTGATCCACAAACACAGTTTTAACATCTCTTGCAGCAGATGTAGAGGTGAACAGCCCAAGCATGTTGTATCTGTTTCAAGGTGTGCTGGGGAGACAACTCAAAAAAACAGGTGTTTCTTGTATATAACATGAAATTTTAAAACCTTTTGGTTTACTGCTGATTAAGGTGCCTCAAAGTTTAATCAATCCAAGAGGCACAATCAATTACAGTTCCTGCTCTCAAAGTCATGGTCATGCTTGTGGGCAGCTCTGTTGTGTCACTGAGTTTGTCTTTGGTCTGTTTTGTAATAAAGCCACAAGTAAAATTAGTACTGGGGAAAGTTTCATCAAGAAGCTTGATATTGTGGTATAGCTGTTGAGTTTCCTTCACTCAGCTGTGGCCTGTCTTTCATATTTTTAAAGTCTTAAGAATTTCAGCAGCACCTCTTTCGCAATCTTCTTGCAGGTGTAACTTCTCTTACCTCTTCAGTGAAGTGGGATCTTCTGGTCCAGCTATCCCTCACTCTGCAAAGACTAACCCTACTCTGGAGAGACCCTTGTAACTTAAGCACCCATTCATAGAACTTGAACTCTGGATGTTCATCATGGGTCTGTGACCATAGGAATAATAGACTCCTGAGCTTTTTGCAAAGTGTTCCAAATCCAGCCATTCCTGGCTTAGCTGAAACAATAATTTTTTTATTTTTTTATTTTTTTTGGTCAAGTTCTCTTCTGAAGGATTGTTGAACACAAGTCACAGTGCTTCAAGAACTCAAAGATCACACATCATCTACATGGCTTCTCCTCAGCCTACAGGAGTCCTTTCTGCTGTCAGCTTCTTTTTTCCTCTGGTGTTGATACAGCAAAAAGAGCTTCTTCCTTCTCTGAATGTTTGTTTTTCTCTAGGAATCCCTCTCAAGTGCCAATGGTTCTGCACTTTTTCACAACTACTTTTTACTCTCCTGGGAGGAGGAGTTTACCCATAGAAGGGAAGTTAGAGAAAACTGAGTTTTACATGAGCTGCATGTAGTTGTTCTCCCACATGGGATTCAGTGATCTGCTGGCATTCCTTCATGCTGATTTAGACACGGGTAGACAGATTCGTGAGTTGTGTGTAAGTTCCTGAGTCACACAGCAACACATGCTAATTTTAATATAGATCCTGAAGTTTGGACTAGATTGCTCAGATATCTGGCTATTTTTTAATGTAATCCAACTACAATATTTGATGTCAACACTTCAATTAAAAGGGAATTAGCATGTCTTTTACACAAGTTTGCTCATTTGAATAAGGGTTTGGCCTTTCTTTAAAGTATACAGCAGTTGCTTTCTAACCTGGGGTATCTTGCAGTACATCTAAAGTGAGACAAGAGAAGAAGTCTCAAGATTCTTGCATCACTTGACGGTGAAAATCTGGTGGAAGGGGCGAATACAGCAGAAGAGGCAGTTTCTGGTGTGTGTTCTGCTGTAGCTTACAGCAGTCCGATCTCCAGAGACACAAGTCACCTTCAGCTACTAGGACAGTTGGATTTGGTTTCTTCAGCCCAAAAGCAATCTCTTTGGTTCTTTTTAACTTCAAATTTTTAAATTATTAGTGATAATATAGGTGAGCTAATTTTGCTGGGATTCCTTTACTCTCACCGGTTTTCCTGGTTCTCCAGGTCTGGTTACAGCACAAGGATCACCTTCCTTTGAATGAAGTTTTTTCTGGGTCCAGCTGCTGCTTTTTCTGATAGGAGACTGGAAGCATGAAGGAGCCAAGGTCCAATTCCCATAAAGCACTAAAGTAATATATTTTTTAATTAAACTATTTCAGTTCTCTTCTGAAATAATTGCTCAAAAGAAGTCTGCAGAATACTTTGATGAGACATTATTTCACTTCAGGTTTCAGAGAAAAGAGGGAAAAGAGAAGGCATTTCCAGTTCTACAATTCTAGTTGACTTTGAAGTACAGCCAAGGACAGCAAACCCAACACAAAAATCCTCTGGCTGTTTAGAGGTCCGGAGATCATTTTTGCCTGTCTTTTCTATATTTTTGGCAATAACTTTACATATATTCAGGTGTCTAGATACTTATGAGTGGCTGTTTCCAAAAAAAAAAGCATGACCAGATGAAGACAAGGGAAATAAGTTGCTTTAATTAACTTTGGGAATTTTATGCAGCATAGGAATAGGCCTACATGTGTATGGGTGTCCTTTGTCTCTAAACTTCAGAATTTGTTAAATATTTCACACTATACCTTCTAAGACTTCAGTTTGCCATTTGTCATTCATGACAAATCACTGCTCATTTTCAGTATCATTATTAGTTATTACAAAACTGAGCCACGGTAGCTGCAGGTTTAAGAAATGCAGGTTAGAATGTAAATCAGTACTATGCAGAGTGGTAGAAATTTGCAGGAGTCACTTGTTTTCAGCTCTGGATTTTGGTACAAAATGCAATACTGGTTTTCTTTGAAAGTACTTTGAACTTCTCTGCTTCATTCCTGTATCTTTTCTGTTTAATCTTTCATTTTTTTAATGAGAGTTGTATTTGTGTTTCTTATGATTATTTTTTTTTAAATGTCAAAAGGTTAGTTTTCCTGTTCCTCTCCAACTGATAATATGACAATGTACCTCTCCTCCTGTGAATGAGCAGGTTCCTTTGCATAAAACCCGGCAAGAGCTGACACTCTGGACAACACGTTTCTGGCAAGTGAACAGTTATCAGAATGACAAGGAAGTGAACAGCATGTGTGTTTCTGGAGCTGCTGAACACGAAACAGCTGAGAATCATTTGGATCAGCAGTAATTGAATAATCACACCTGGTTTAGCAACCCAGAAGGTAAGGTGTCTGATCTTAGCTGGTGGCCCAACATCCCATTATGGAAAGCGAGATGGAGAGACAAAACACCACCATAGAGGGTGTCTACACTTATTGCAGCTGGAAATGAGTCACCAACTCTCTTCCATTGATTCCAGGATACCTTGATAACTCACTGAGATTAGATAGATACAGCTAAAGAGGATGAAGCCCATTCTCTCTCTGATGAGACAGATTTGACTCAGCCATCCTAGAGTTTTATGTGAGCTCCTATAATTGAAAGGTGATAATACACTGCTCTCCCTTGGTGTCCAATAATGTAGAATTTAAAGTCAGAAAGGACCGTTTGATCTGACTGTATGCCATGGGCTGTTAAATTTCTGGAGCATTTGCTATTCTGGACCCAATATCCTTGGTTCAGCTAAAGTATAATTTGTGGTTTGGGCTGGTGTGTGTGTTTCAGGAAGGCACCTCAAGGCTTGCTAAGGTGATTGGAAGGAATGGAGACTGGTGAGCATTTTGGAAGGCGTGAAAATGGTCTTGAGCATTTTGCATGAATTTACTTTTTGTTTTCTTTTCACATGAGTTTGGCATCAGTTTATTGCTCTAGGTCCTTCCACTGCTTGCAAAACAAACCTTCAGCATACATTTCATACCCATGAAAGAATTCAATGCTCTTTGCTTGTTTGCTTGGTTTAAATTTCAATTAGCTCTGGTTGCAAGGTGTTTCTGATGGCTTTGTGTTACTGGCCTTATCCCATCAACACCCAATACTTCTGTTATTTTATACTTCCATGTCCCCATGGAAGTGCTGACTCTAAATGCTTTCATTTGATGATTTACATGTAGACAACATGTTTTTTAGCTCTCTCATCTGGCAGATTCTTCTAGTTGTTATGTCAATTAGGTCTTGATTCAGTTACCTAAATATAGGGATCTAATACCATTTTGCATAACTTTCTTGGTCCCCAGCTGTGGCTCCAAGAGAGAGTTGATCTTTCCAAGGTCCTGCATCCTGTCTTCTAGGCCCATGTGAATGTCTTAAATACTATGAAGTGTCCTAAACTGCGAGCTGAATTGATTCCTTACTATCATATAGCTCTAGCTTTTTAATTGTCATGTCATACAGCCCTTAGGTACGAACACAGGGATAGCATTTGCCTGTTCTGAGATGTTACCATCTGCCATCCGGTGAGGCAGGAAATGATTATGTGCAAAGAAAAGGAGATTAGCTTAAATCATCTCATTCCGGCCTTCCGTTAGGAAGTTAGCTGCAGTCTTTAGAACAAAGAGATTTTCTTCTAGTATGCGAGACTTCTGATGTAAAGTACAAAATTCTCATTTACCAGACAGGCAATTTCACTTTGCGTGCATTTGGGAAATGTGCTGAAGGAATAACACTTCTTGCTCTCCAGTTTAATTCAGTGGGCAGCAACATCAACCCACTGGGGCTGACCTGGCTCTCCCACATGGCCCAGTTAAACAAAAATTAAAAAAAACAAACCACAATTGCTCTCCAGTTTAATTCAGTGGGCAGCAATATCAACCCACCGGGGCTGACCTGGCTCTCCCACATGGCCTAGTTAAACAAAAATTAAAAAAAAAACAAACCACAAGGGCAGATGGAGGCAGGAAGGACTTTTGGCTGCAGATCTAGCACGTGGGAAAAGGGCATGATCTACATCAGCTTCCTTCCCTATGGCCAGCTGGGGCCATTCATTCTGCATCCCCACACTGGCTTAACCAGAGTTTGGGAGGATAGGAGAGAAAGGAGTCCAGGTCTTGGCCATTTTTTGTTTGCTTTTTCAGAGGAGCAAAGGTAATGGACATTGCTTGCAGCACCCTCAAAGGCACAGTGTCTTGGATAGTCACAACTGGGGAGGCTCAGGGTCTCCTCCTGTCATATGCCCTGATATACTCAGGCAGACCAAGCCATGATTTATGGTTAAAAACCCATTGATTTTAGGTGAATTGCATGTTTATTGTCAGAGGAGCAAAGGTAATGGACATTGCTTGCTTGCTTTCAGCACCCCCAAAGGCACGGTGTCTTGGGTAGTCAGAACTGGGGAGGCTCAGGGTCTCCTTCTGTCATATGCCCTGATATACTCAGGCAGACCAAGCCATGATTTATGGTTAAAAAACCATTAATTTTAGGTGAATTGCATGTTTATTGTTTTAGCTATGGGCCCACTTGATTTGGAAAGGTGTGTTTATTTTTAGTGACATTTATGTACCTGATACACCATTTGCTGACTAGTTTAAATTTTCTGATGCAAAGGCAAATATCAGTCAAGAATATTTTTGTTTCTGGTTGGTGTGATCCTTCTGGCCAGTGCCAGTGAAGATGGCATAAAATTCAGTTGATGTGGTTTGTTATTTCTTGGGAGTGAGTGTAAGTGTGCAGTGTATCTGAAGAAGAAGAGAGAATATTCAGTCAAAATAATTTTCAACACCAAACTGATATTTCAGAGTAAACTTCAATGGCCGTTGAAAAAAGCTGCTATATGGCTAAGATTGGATTAATCCTTTATGTCTAAATCTAGGAGCATGTCAAATGAAACTAATATGTGCCCTGAATTAACTCCTTTGCCTTTAGGTCCTGACCCTATCACAGCTTTTCAGCATTTGCTGCCTGGGAAAGGCATTTACTAAAAGGTCATGTAGCAGTTCATGTTTGGTTCAGATTAATACAGCTTTACAGAAAGTTCTGTTGAATCCATATGTAGAAGTTTCTGTGGAAAAAATAAATTTGTCAAGTGCTACATAAATCTTAGTTAGAAAAATTAGAAGATATTTATTATGATGTTCATTAAACGAGACTTACAAAAAAGATGGGAACAGACATTTTAGTAGAGCCCATAACAATAGGACAAGGGGTAATGATTTTAAACTAAAAGAGGGTAGATTCAGAATCGATATAAGGAACACATTTTTTATGATGAGGATGGTTGATATAAGGAAGACATTTTTTATTATGAGGATGGTTGAACACTGGCACAGGTTGCCCAGAGAGGTGGTTGATGCCCCATCCCTGGAAACATTCAAGGTCAGGTTGGACAGGGCTCTGAGCAACGTGATCTGGTTGAAGATGCATAAGAAACATAGGGAGAAGAATTATTTTTTTATTGGACTTCAGCCTCATAGAGGTTACAGATGCATGAAGGGGCTAACCATAATAAACACATGTTGTATGATTAATTTAAGTCTGAAAATACATGGTTATCTCTTGGATACGCATGGATAATATCCTGTGGATACCATGCATGCTAGGGAAAAAATCATATTGATTAATGTGAGCTATATTTCTCAAATTTTCAAATGCTTCAACGCATGCTTTATTCATTGATACATGCTCATGAAAGTATGAACGTATGGAACTCTGCTTCTCTGTCCATGTACTGTCACCTTAGCAGTTATGTATCTGGCCAGTGTTCAGCTGCTTTTAAAAGCATTTTCTACTTGGGCCTATTGACAGAAAAATAATTTTTCTCACTAAGGACAATTGAATATTCTATATAATCTCTGGAATTCTGAAAATTATTTCTCTGCTTCTAATACTCACTAATCAGATATTAAAGTCTAATGGACATGATTTTATTCCTTACTTTTTTAGTAGGTGTAAAATTAGGTCTTGAATACTGATACTTTAAGAAATACTCTACCCCAAAGATCTCATTTCTATTCTTCTGTGAATCAGACTACAGTCTTGGTCCTTTCTTCTTCCCACCCCCGCCCTCCTATTTTTTCCACTGAGGATCTGATTTAAGACCACTTGAAGTCAATGGAGAGATTGTGATCCATTTCAATGGGCTTTGATGCAAAGCCATAAAGACTCCCTGTAACAACCACTAGCATTTCAGGAAAGCCACGGGTTATACAGCTGGATTTGGCAGCATGTAATTAATAATTGAAATTCAATATCATGTTGTGCAATATTTGGCTCTTCACATAAGAAAGCAGGTTTTTGTTTTAAATGTTTCTATACTCCATTGCAAGACACATTTCAAAAGTCATTGACATGAACTAGAAGAATGTCTTTCATTATGTTCAGAATTGACAGTGTTTGGTTTTTTATCCCCATCAGAGGATAATAAAAACAGCTGGAGTCAAATTATTATAACTCAAAAATATTCGCTGTCACATTCCTCTCTCAACATGCTCTGTCTTGTGGAAATGAGTTGCATGGTGTTGTGAAGACCAAGAGCAGTTGTATAGCAATGCTCCTGAAGTTAGAGATTGAAAATCACCAACTTTCTCTGATCACACAGTTTGTCTCCAAACCAGTAGATGGTAACCTGTCGGAAATGGTACTTAAACTCATCAAGTCACAAATATTTCCATAAATAATGCTCCATTCACTGTTAGACCAAAAATCTAACCAGTCACTAGATTGATAAGATACCTATTTGATAATCTGTCTAACAAGCATGCAAAACCCACAATAACTTCAAGTCCTTGACAAATTGTTGTCTAGTGGATTTGGCAATAGGAATAGCTGAAGGGCAACACATGAGAACAACAGCAAATCCAGTTTATAGTTTGCAATTTCTCCAAAATACAAAGTAATAAAGTACTTTGGAGAATGGCCTCCTGATCTGCTAAATCACAGCTTAGTGACAAAGACAGCAATGTTTTGAGGCTTATATAGTATATAATAATCAATCTTCTCTTAAATGTTTTCTTTGCTCCCCTTTTATAATCATACATTTGTATTCTTAACAGTTTTCTGAATTTCGTTAAAGAAAAAAAGACTTTTCCCTGTCATGATGGTTGTCTGCTGAGTACAGGATTTATTTGCGATTTGTTTTAATGAGACTGAATAGGAGGAAAAGCAGGAAAATGATTGTGATTTTATATGTCCCTAGACATCTGCTTTTATCTTTTAATTTTTTTTTCTTTAGAACAGACTCGGAACGATGCTTTTTATCTAATCTGTAGTCAAGTATTGAATGAATCATAGTTGCCTCTTATTGATCAGTTGCTTAATCATATAAAATGAATAGTAGTCCTTCCTCCTCAGAGTGAAATATTAATAAGTATGAGAGAAGAAAGCAGGATATAGCTCGAAACCCTACTGCTATAGCAGCATTACTGCCAGTCCTGTGGGCTTGCACGTCTCAGTCCTGTCTCTTGAGACCCAGCTCTAACACTTATATTTTCGCCTTTGGGCTTGTTTGCTCTGTGGCAAGAGCATACTTAAGAGGTATTCTTTGGCATGAGTTACTACCCAAAACAAATTAAAAAAGCATTTTGTCTCCAAACGACAGGTGAACCTGTGCCTGGGATCATAGTCTGACTGTGCCAAAAATGGGGACAGGCACTGACAGCATCCTGAACTCCTCTGCAGTAAGTTACGTGCTTGTATTTCTGCATTAGGTTACCTCTGCAGCAGGTCAGCTCCTTAACATGCTAGAGGAGGTTAAGTGCTGTATGAACTCAACGTGACTTGCTTAGGGAAACTGCAAGCCCTGAAGTAACCTTGCAGATGGGATCAAGTCTCGCACTACTACATTCTGTACAGAAAAAAAAAAAAATGCAATGCAATAAAATAAAGTGAATGCAAGGAATGGATGGGGACAGTAGATGTAAGAGAAGACAGGAAGATTCTTTTAGCTATAATTCACTATAAATTATAACTTTCAAAAGTTATTTCTTTCCAGCTAGGGAAATTTGCCCTTTTTGCATACATAAGCTGCTGGGTTCACATGCACTTCCAGGTATTTTTGTATTCTAACCTGATCCTCAAACTTGCCTGAAGCCAGTTCCAGCTGGCTCTTGAAGGCATTTTTACAGGCATCTTTTCTAATCTACCATCCAGGTCCATGTTAGATGTACCAAATGGGGCAAGTTCCTTCTACTCCAAATCCTACTATGTAGGAAAGGTGTGTTTCACAGTGAATACTGCATGTTGTGCCTGAGAGGAATTTTGCACCTTCCCCATAACATTTCCATCTAAAGAGATTGTGTTTGCTATTTCACTCAAATGAAAGCCAAAAGTCCTACAGTGTATGTGAGATATATTGCTCCTCCCTATCTTTAAAGCTTGTTATATGGTCTGAAAAGGACTTTACATTGGTTTGTTGTGATTGATTCTCAGTAAATCCTTCAGCTTCACTTATCTCCTGGTTTAACTCTAGGTCTTTACAAATAGTTTGAAGCTATATTGATAGATATAATTTTTTTTTGCTCCTTTTTGAGTCCCCAAGCCTGGCTGCAGACATTCTCCAATGTAACAAAAAAAGTTTCTTGTTACCCTGTGTCTGACAGAGAACAGTCAACAAGGCATCTAATTAAAATCCTGTGTGAACTTTGATCTCCTGTTCTCGCTCTCTTACCCTCAATGAATGTTTTAAAGGATGTTTCTACCAGTACTTTGCAATATAATTAAAGTTTTCCTGACCTGATTGTCGTGTGTACCAGTATCACCTCTCACCTTCAGTCTGGCAGAAGGTTGTTGTCTGCCCAGAGAATTCAGAAATCTGGAGTGGTTCATTGTGTACTGAATAAATCACAAAGGATGTCTTTACGTTTGTCCTTACTGCGGTGCAGTCTTTATCCTGTCTGCCCTTTTCCCTACTACCTTATACCTTCCTCAACTTGTTTTCCAGCTTTTCAACCTCCTCATTAAATGTGAAGAATTGTGCAACTCCTGAGAAAGGGCTATGAATATTGACGAACGCTTGAAACAACAGATCTGTTTCAAAGAAGCAGGAACTGGTTTACAGGCTCTGAGAACAGTGTGGGTTGGCAGTGTACATCCTATTCTCACTTTAGGCTATCGTGTCAAATTCCCAGGCACTGAGATCTCATCACAAGGTGGTGGCTTGGAAAACATCATACAAGCTTTTCTCTCATCAAAAAGCAGGTGTTTTCTACTTTTGTTTGCTTTGCGTTCTTTCCCCTGAGAGATATAAAAGAACATACTCTTAGACTATACATGAAAAGTGCATCTGTGAACAAGCTTGAAAGGAATCATGGAAGAAAACATAAAAAATAAGGGTTAGGAAAAGAACAGGAGAAATCAGAGGGAAGCAAGTAAAATGAGTGCAGGATGTAAATGCAATAATCCTCCTTTCTGCTCACGTTCCTGGTGACCAGCTTACTGGGCACTGACCAGGAACGGGTGAAAATAACTCCAGGAGAAATATCACTCACAAAAGAAGGCAGAGGGTTTTGGAAGAGCAGGTTTGTCAAGACTATGATATGATGTTACAGCTTCAGAACAGTATTACAGCTCCTGCAAAGGGAGACACTGCACATGTGAGTGTTTGGCAATGAATAACCAAAATTCACAAAGAACATGAGGGTTACTGCTGGATGGGGAACTATAAAGAGGAAAGCAGCACGGAGCAGAGAATGAAAGGCTTGGTTATGTGCTGGCTGTATGAGCCAGGAGCTGCCCCAGACATGGTGAACTGAAAGCTGAAGAGTCTGAACAGGGTACACAGAGATTTAACTCTATTAAAAAATTAAATCAAGCATGAGGAATGTAAGGTCTGTGAGCTGGATGTGTTCTGTGGTGCTGCTTCAAGTCACTTGCATTCACCATGTTATTGGTAATATGCAATGATACTGTAAATATGTATATTAATAAATACTTTCCTAAATGCATTTGAGAAAACTATTTAGGTTTCAAGGAAAAACTTTCCCAATGTGCATTAATACACCAGAAAAGGGGCAAAGAGCCCAGCAAAAGTACCACTTCACTGAAATGACATGGTGAACAGTTTAAAAGCCTCTGAATAGTTCTTTGAACCAGGAGACCTAGGCAACAAAGGCATAGAAAGTCCATAAATATTTTATTTTAGGCCATAATGTTCTTCTATTGACAGTAATAAATACATGGAAAATAAACTTATTAAAGGTTAGGTGGAAAACTATTCTGACAAGGCATTCTTTGCAAATGTCATCTAGCCTCATAGCGTTTCCGATTTGGGCATAAGTTTTTTATGTCCTTTTAGCAATAGCATAAAAATACAGATGATTCATGTATCAAGATTCATTAAAGAGAAATGCAGATGGCGTTTTAGACAGAAAAAGCTATTTTGTTTATTTGCAATTATGGGGCAAATGAAGTTAAAATGACCTTAATCTGAAATCAGCATCCAAACAAAAGAATTGGAGTCTAGATTTGCTCGAAAAGAAGACCTCATCTGATGAAAATTTGAAAAACTTGCAGTTCTTGCCAAAATTAAACTATGAAACAGTCAATTCATAGCAGTTAATGAGAATCATTACATTTTATTGCTTGACTTTTCTCTCACTCTTTTTGTCTCTTGAATCATTTAAAGGAAAACCATTTGAAAATGGCACATTGAAATCAATTGATTAAATCTGATTGTCCTTTTGTTCCATGGGTTGCCAGTGGAAACAAGCACATTTAAAAAGAGCCTCCACTTACTCTTTGCAGTCTGTCTGACAAAGGCCACTAGGGCTGGTATACACTCAAAAGCAAAATATGTCCAGCTGTTAGCATTTTGCTGATGAACAGCTTCTCCGTTGCACTGCTTTCTGTCATAATCTTGGAAAACGCCAGAGTATTCTAGCCAGCTTTTAAATTGCCTGGGGATTTATTTGGAAATTGTCACACAGATTAGAAACTCAGGTGATGGGATGGACGCAGGTGCCTCTTTGCAAATGATTTATGGAACTGAATTGCAGTTGAAACAATAGAGGATTTTCGCAACTTTTCCTTTGAAATCTTGTCATGGTAGGCAAATATTGACAAAATAACTCTCTTGCCAAATTCAGCATATTCTTTGTCTACTTTGTTATAAAATCATTAAAATCATCCTTTAGACCATAGACTATTTGCATGGTGAATGGGAGTCTGCAAGAGAGCCCTGATTTGGGTTGAGCTTCTATAGAACCCTGTGGTCAGCCATCAGAACAGAAAATTAGTGAGTCTGAGGAGTGGAAAGGGAACAGGAGGACAAGAAGTCAAGCAGTTACCTCTTATCTACTGTGGTGTTCACCTAATGCCACTGTGGTTTCCCTTTTTCTGAGTAATGTAAGGCCAGGATGCACAGAACTTACCAAAGTGTACCTGTTATTTCAGGTCCTGTTGCTGAGCCTTTCCCTCTGCTGGAAGACCAGACCACGTTATCACTAAGCTATCTCTGGGCTTGATTTAATTGCAAGTTGAAGAGGCTTCTATGGCAGCAGCTGGATTTGGACCAGGCCTTCAGGAAGAGGTACAAGAACAGAAATCATAGATGCTTTAAATGTTTAGCTGAGCCTATATATTAAAGGGATTATGTAATACAGGGTGGCTCTGTCAGCTGGAGGCAGTGCCTTAGGACTTTTCTACAAGTCTTGTTTTCTAAATTTAAATAAATCCATAAATAGAGGAAATAGCACGGTGGGATATCCCGGTAGCATATTTCAGATGGTGTGACTTTCATCTTTTGGTCAAAATTAATTTTTTTTATCATCTACAGACACTACTTTCTACAGTTACCGTTTAGGTGAGAGCCCAGGTTTTTGACAAAATTTTTGCTGAACAATGCCAACAAGCTCTTTTTACTTCTCTAGCAGTCTAAACACTTTGCAAGGATCACTCAGCTCCTTGTCGTGTCAGATGGACTTGAAGGTGAATTTAATTTTGTCTCTTTCATTAATGAAAGCTCTCAGTCAAAGAGGAGAGGGCAGCTGTGCTTTATTACTTGTGTGTGCCACTCTGCATTGAACACGGGAAGTCCCAGGGTAGCCTAGAGGTCTGGGCAGCATTGCCACTGTGCTTCTTGGAATAGCAGCAGCAGCCTTGATGGTGTGAATCTATTTAATTTCAGGATTTACTGCGCTTGCTGAATGAAAAGACTGATGTTTTCGCAGGTTGTTTTATGGCAGTTCTTGTTTCTCGCTTGACGTGACTCGTGTCTTTTGCTTGTTCCCTTCAAAGTCCTGTAGTGACCTGTTTGTGCTGAGGGCTGATGACGGGAGGGATCTACTCACTGGTGAAGCGTGTGGCAGCTCTCTGAGGGCACAGCCCCTAAACTGCAGGCACAGAAGCTGTAACCAAGAGGGTCGTGTAGCAACTCCAGTTGTGCTGGATGTTGATAAGGCTTTGTCAGGTTGTCATGCAGTGACTGGCCTAGAGATTTGGTGATAAACAAGATGGGGAGATGCTGCTCAGAGGAACAGGCTCATTATCTGAATGATGCTTTGGGTCTGTAGGCATGACAACACTGGAGAAATTTAAGTTAAGGGAGGAGCGTGAACTCAGAGCACTCAACTCAGCGTCCTATCTCCTTTGTAAGTGTGATTTACTCCTTGTGTACAGTAGTCCCATCTATATGGATGGACACAGAGTATACCTTGCAAATGATGGCCACCATTTTAAGAGAGGAGCTTGCCAGCCACAGGGTGTAGTTATTAGGGCAAATGGCATGTTACCCCCAAAGTTGATGTAAGCAAGGATGTCCAACTAAAAATGTCCAAGTTCTGAGTTGCAGGAGCCACTTTTCTCCATAATTCCTTTTCTGATGTTAGAGGTGTCAGGATGTCCAACTAAAAATGTCCAAGTTCTGGGTTGCAGGAGCCACTTTTCTCCATTAGTCCTTTTCTGATGTTAGAGGTGTGCTTTCTTTCATAACACTAAAAAAATTGCAGGGAAGGAAGAGAATAGGAAAAAAAAATTAGGGGGCTCTACCTTTACCCTTTGTTCCATTAGAACATCTAATGAAAAATTGTTGGAAACGGAAAAAAAAAAATTAGGGGGCACTACCTCTACCCTTTGTTCCATTAGAACATCTAATAAAAAATTGTTGGAAACCTCTGTTTGAGAAGGGTTCAAATCCCATCAGGATAGCACTCAGGCTATAAACTAGATTACTTCATTGATGAAGAGATCCTGTCCTTCCATCGATGCTATTTCAGCTTTGAACAATACTAACTCCTGTGCATTTTAAGTCTTTCCATGTCAGAATACTGAAAGTTGCGGTTAGATGAGACTCAGATAGTTAAATCCACTGTGGATTTAAATCAGTATGATCACAGCTACAAATTGCTGCTGGGAAGGCACAGACTAGATGTTAAAAAGAAAAAATCATGAGGAGGATACATCACTGGGACAGGTTGTTCAGAGGGGCTGTGAAATCCTTGGAGATTTTCAAGCCTTTGTTTGAAGTAAGTCATGGCTGAAAGTGTGTACTCTGGGCAGTAGCCTTGCTTCAGAGGGAGGATTGATTAGGTGACCTTCAGAGGTCTCTTCCACCAGCACTTCTGTGATGCTGTGAACAAAAACAGCCTGAAACTCAGGAAAGTTAGACATTTTGTTAATATCTGCTAGGGAAGAGAAGCAGAGGGGAAGGTATCAGGTGGTACCAGGGAAGGGAAGTAGCTGTAGAGGAGGTTCCCCAGGAGTGGCTGTGTACTTGAGTGCCTTTAGCAAAGGTCTGGGGTGGGTCACTTTTGACTAGAAAATTCACCGCAAGACTGAAGGGTTTTTTGAGAGCATGGAGAGGAGTGAAATTGCTTGTGAATTTGAATTGAACTTAGGAAATAGATTCTGCCGGAGGGGAAAAAAAGGAGGAGAAGGAATGTAAAAACGTGTCTCTGCTCAGCATTTTGAAAAAGCTTCACTCCAGAATTGCCCAAATATTTAATTTTCATGTAATTGTTTTTCTTCTCAAAAAGCAACCTTGACTTTTCATGGTATATTTTGATGATGGAAGAAAAGGTGAAGTAACCTCAAATGGGAAAAGCATTGCCTAGAATGACTTTTTTTACAGGTTCTTTTTGTTTTAGTCCTGTCGTGGAGGTTTTTGTTTTGGTTGTTTTTTTAATGTTTATCATAAGCCAAGTTTTTAGAATATTTTTTTTTTAATTCTTCCCTCAAACTGCATAATCTATTATTTACCCAGTGAGCAGGAACACTCATCCTGCCCAGCAGTGTATTAAGCTGCAACTCCCCTAACATGAACTGTGAAGAGGCAGCTGCTAATTGGCAAAGCAGAAATGTGCAGGGCTGCGCCTGCAGGATATAAGAGGGGGTGGATTTGAGCAGGCAGTTGAGAGAACCAGCTTCATGGTCTCAAAGGGTTTTAGTGCTCTGGAGCTGTTCCTTACACCTACCAAAGGAACACATTAGAAATAAGTATTCCTGTATGCAATGGACCCCTTTGGAAAGATTCAAATGCTGGGATTTGCAAAGGTATGTGAGATAGACTGGTATTATGAGTCCACTTTTGTAATAATAATTTCCAAAAAATGAACATATTATTTAAAGAGCTTTTGGCTAGCTATGGATCCATTTAAGAGCTTCATACAATTCCAACTCTTCTCTGTGACAGTATTCAGTAAATTAATCCAACAGATAGGAAAAAACTAAGCTTTTTTTTAAGCAACTGTTGCCAAAAAAACCCAACCCCAAACCAAACCCAAAATCTAAACACAGCTGACATAGATTTCATGGTTATTTCAGGTATGTTGCATTGTTAGCAGAAAAATTCTATATAAATATGGGCCAGATACACAGTCTGCTGTCACCACCAGGAACATTTCCATGAGTATCCGTGGACGTGGGAGCAAGTCCCTTGCTTAGCTCATAAAGAGATAAAATTTTTGCCTTCCCTCACCTTAAAATCCAAACTGCACAGTCCCTCTGCTGTGTGGCACTCTCTCTTTATGCTGAGTAGAGTTACAGATGGAGCAGAAGTAGAGGCACGTGGTGAAGAGACAGTCTGCTGAGGGAAGTGTGTCTTAATTCTATGCATTGCTGCCTGATTGAAATAGCATGAGGAGTGAAGCATGCTTTCAGAATGCACATGATAGTCTTAAATTGCTTCTGTCTAGCTTTTAAATGTGTCAATACTTATTCTAGTACAAGTCTGTTATTTAGGAAATGCTCAGCTGCTGTCCCTGTAATTTAATTTCACTCCTAAGCCTTCATCACCACAGAGCCATTTATTCCAGATTCGATCTGAAACTGTGCTTGTGACCCAGGGATTTAGCACATGGTTCATGAACATCATTGCTGATGGCTTTAAATGGAAAATTCTTAGGAAGAGGCACAATCAAATCCCAGGCAAGAAGGAAGGCATGTACCTCAGACATAGATGCAGGGTTTAACTCTTAAGGCAAAGAGAAGTATATTCTTCTATTACTTCCTGAGGAGTATATTGTCCTTTGGAAAAAGAAGACATTTCTCTGTCTAAAGTAGTCTGTATCCAGCACACGCAACCTCAGTCATTGCTTCAAGATTGCAGGTTGTCTGCGAGCTGCAGAATACTTTCTAGAAAGGCAATATACCCTTAAATCTCAAAATCTTTAGAAAGATTTTAAGCAACAGAGAAACCATATTCTCAGAAAGTAGCTCTAATGTCCAATTATCTCCATAGCTAATGTTTTGTGCCTTATTTTTAGCATTAATTTATCTAGCTCCGGCTTTGGCCTCCAGTTCTCATTATGCCTTTGGTAGATTAATAATCCCTCCATTATCAGATGTTCTCTTTGTGTCTGTATGGATTGGAACAGCTTCACCTTTTAACCTCCTCTTGGATGAACTCATATTGAGCTCCTTTGTGTCTTTCATGTGAACAGTGAAGTGTAGTAAAAGAAGCCCCAGAGTGTTTGTTTTTCCGGCACTTTGGAGAGGGTATTGAGAAACTGAGAAAGAGCAAAATAGCAAAGAAAATGCCCAGCCCCCAGCCATGGTGCTATAAATGGAAGGAGTGAGGTGGGTACAGTCAACAGCCTGGTGCAACAGGGTTTTGCTGGCTGTTTGAGGCAGATGGGTACTCTGAGGATAGGCTGCACAGGGAGCTAACTGTTCACCTCAGTAAATGGTTTGAGCAGTGGGGCTGTGTAGGGCAGGGCTGGAAAAATATTGCAGTCAGGGACCTCAGCTGATCCATCAACAAGACCCATTAGCTCTGCTGCTAATGAGAGTGGACCATTATGAAGACAGGCTGAGAGAGTTGGGGTTGTTCAGCCCACCTGAGAAGAGATGGCCCCAAGGAGACCTTATTGTGGCCTTCTAGTATCTGAGGGAGCCTACAAGAAAGCTGGAGAGGGACTTTTTACACTGGCACATAGTGATAGGATGAGGGGTGATGGATTCAAACTGAAAGAGGGTAGATTTAGATTACATATCAGGAAAAGATTTTTTCACTCTGAGACTGGTGATATACGTTAGTACTGATTCCTTCATCAGCCAAATTTGCATTTTGTGAAAAATATAAAATGCATTCATGTGTGAATGTTCATACTGCAAATGTTTCTGTTCAAGACAAAGTATATGGGGCTGGTAAGAAAAGCCTGACTCAAAGGCTGTTGGAAGCAAAGCAGATATAATGTGTTAGAGAGAGTGAACATGCTTTCTTAGAAAATAGTCTCAGGCCTAGTGATTGCATTGGATCTACATTTGCATAACAATCACCTCATCTAACTACTTTCCAATAATTTCTGTAGATGGTGGGGTAATTTCCTCTTCAGTGTTCTTCATATTACTTAATTCGTATGGAAGTCAATAGGATCGTATTTTTTAAAGTGCAAATGATTTTCGATGTAGTTCGCTCATTTATTTTTCTATTTATTTGTATTAGTTTTACTCAAGGACACTTTAAATCCTTAGTCATCTTTTTGCAAGAACGAACAACCCTTTTATACTTAATTATACCCATTACACCTAATTGTTATACAGAGCAGCCAGGATTTAAAAGAAAAAGCCATGACAGGCCAATGTGGAAAGTATCAAAGAAACCTTCCAGTATAATCATTAAATCTTCAGATCCAACTCATCAAAGGATTGCTGTTGATTGTCCAGTGCACTATATCTGTAAATCTGATTCCCAGCTTGCCAGGCAGGGCTTTTCTACAGCGTACTACTATGTGGCCCTTGACATCTACTCTGTACTGAGTCTCTACAAGCTGTGGATCAGTCCTTTCAAGCTTCGTGAAGGCAACTATTGCATGAATAAAGGTGGGTGCAGAGTCCAGTTGGCGTTCAGCACAGCAAGATACCAGTGGGAGGAAAGTAATTCTGCATGGCTAGTTATTCACATTGCAATTATAAACAGTACTTGCTGTCCTGCACAGCCTTAGTCTAGCTAATACCTTGAAGAAACAAGAAAGGTTTACTGTGTGACAAAAGGTTCTGAAAAAACTTCCTAAAAGGTCCACTTATTTCTGGATGCAATTAGCTGGAAGAGAGGGAGAGAAAGGAGCATCAGAAACTATTGTGTGTCACACACACAAAAAGGATTTTTCTCTTTGTTAGTTGTCTCATAGACAGGCAGAACTTCGTTCACTTGTAGATGTGTTAGTTCTCTATTGCCTGTATTACACCAATTGCTTCATTTGAGAAGCTTCTAAAACTATTGATTCACCTGTACAGTGAATAGTCACATGGAGCCAGACTTCAAGGCAGTGAATATTGCTGTGGCCCCACTGATTTTTTGCTGAAAAGTTCATGTTCCATCGAGCCTGTGCTGATTTTTTAACCCAGATCTCATCCCCTTCACTGTTCCCATGTGTGTGGAATGGGAAACCAGCAGTGTGTCAGCACGCCCAGCCAAGAGCTGGAGTCACTCTGTGGCACACTCCGTGTCAGCCACGCTAATCTTTTCACAGCTGGGAATTGTGCATAAAAAGGCTCTTTCTCCTCCATTACCAATTGCCACATGTATGACTGGAGCAACAAGCAATGCCTCTTACTCAATCAACGGAGTCGGTTGTTATGAGGCGGCTGGGATTTTGTATCCACTGGAGCTTTACAGGAAAAGATAATTTCTGAGGATGACTCATGCAGATCTGGCTGCCACTTACTGAAAAATATGTGTGTATGTAGGATGTAGCAAAAAGTAGCTGGGTCTATTGGATAGCAATAGAATATGTACAGGGAAATGGTTGAAAATACAGGAATGCCTCTAGTGACACCCTGAAATTAGGACATCTCAGGGCAATAGGGCAAATGATCTGGTCAAATAAGCTTTTCCCAGGAATCAGCGAGCTGTTAGTACAAGCTTGTGGGTTTCAGTCTGGGGATCTTTATCAGAACTGTGGGCACCCCTTGTGTTGCCTTGCAAATACCCACATGTTTTATGCTGCTATCAGAAAGACACAAAGGACTCTGTCAGAGACAGGGTCTGTCCTTCTCCAGCCCCTGGGACTGGGGTAGTGAGTCAGAGATACAGTGGTTTGGGAACAGCCTGTGAACCAACCCTGCTTATTAATAATTTCGTTTTTCGTAGTGTCATTTTTGAGAGAGATCAGTTCCCCAGTCCAGCTCGCCAGGCAGCAGACCTGAGGGGCAGAAGCAAATCAGCAGCAGGAGGCAGGGAGAGGAACTGGGAGCTACATCAGCTGGCTCTGCTATTTAAAGGAGTTCTGCATTTCAAAGCAAATCAACTTCTGAACTCTAATAGCAGCCTTGACATTGCAAGCTGTTGGCTGGTTAGCTCAGCACAGGCATGTGGAAATTTGGACCCAGGCATGTCCATAACAGCAAAAGAAGAAAAGTTTCTTCAGCTTCTGCAGAGTTGAGTACATGCCCAGAGCTGGGAGGCTTGGAAGGAAGGAAGTCATACGCTTGTCATGCAGCCACCAGCGCTCCTTGGCTGTCCTTGCCATGAGTTGAGAAGTGGATGGAAACTGAACAAGGAGCTGATTTTTAAAAAAATCCAGACCTGAAGTGCCTCATCAGCTAAATTTCTCACCACTGGTGGGTCTGGAAAGATCAGAATATGTAACCTTTGTCAAGGTGAACATTTTGAAAGGACATCTGCTGTAGATTTATCAGAAGATCTGAAATCCCAGCTTCCCAGGCAAAATCTTCACTCCCATGCATCTTCAGAATGAAATACCAATAAATCCTTGTTCTTGTACTACTTCAAAATAGAACATTCTCTGATTATTAGTTGCAGTAAGTGCTTGAAGTCCTCTGTGTGTTTAAAATACCACTTAAACTCTTGAGGCTCAGGCAAAGGTAGACTAAGGACAAGCCAGGAATTCTTGACTCCTAATTTTGCTTTCAATATGATATTTAAATAGGCTGATATCATGAATAAATTCTCCCTAACAGAGAAGTTGGGGAATATCCTTCTGTCTTGGTTTGGGAATTTCACTAACACTTATTTTAAAACAGTTATATTCAGGAATTTACAGTGTGATTATAATTCTGGAAGCAGTTTAGGTTGGGAAATTCATTGTTGCAATATTAAGTTTCCAGTCATCCAGTAAATAAAATAATCTAAGTGCTGTTATGAATAGTTTTAAATTACAAATGAGTTTAAATTCCAACAAATTGCCTAATCCGAAATCAGTGGCTGAAATGGGAAATATGTGAATCTCACTTGAACAAAAAGGTCAATGATGTGTTACTTAGAGAAGGAAGAATTTTTGATTTTGGATGAGGTTTGTGGTAACTTATTGCAGTGCCAGCATTGATGAATCACTGTCCAGCTCAATGCGGTTTCATGGCTGCCTTCTACTGCTTTTTGTTGAGGGGGTGAAATCAGATGTCAAAAGTGTTGGGCCTATTCACTTCTTTGGTATCTCATTAGAGATGTTTAATCGTTTGGAGAAGCTCTGACTAGATGGTTAGTGTGTTCATTCACTGGCATCCAGCTCCTGTGGAGAACTCTCTATAACAACTTCAGATTGAAGGTGTTTACAAGAAGTTCACCTGAATGGACCTCAGCAACAGCATTTGAGGTTCTCCTGTGGGAATTTATAGCGGGAATCTTCAAAGAGAAAAAAAATGAGAGATTTGTAGGTTAAAATGAGTGAACAAATGATCAAAGCTTCTGACGGTCTCTTGAGTTACTGATTTCTGTTTTTTTACATGAGTATCACAAGCTTACTGCTCCAGGCAGAACTAATTAACTAATGAAGACAGGAGACAATTGCTGAGGAAGAGATGGAGAACAAAAACTTATTAAAATTTAACAAGAAGACATCTCTGTTTCGTGTAATATCTGTTATGTTGATCACTTTTAGTGACAACATCCCAACAGTATTTTTTTCTAATTATGCAGAAGTGGCAGGTACTGTAAGCTATATACTCTCCTGTTTTGAAGTTCAATTTGTGTTTTTAGCCATATTAAAGAATTATTTTTTTTGCTTGTTTTGTAGGTTAAAGAGTTTGTAGGTTAAAATGAGTGAACAAATGATCAAAGCTTCTGACGGTCTCTTGAGTTACTGATTTCTGTTTTTTTACATGAGTATCACAAGCTTACTGCTCCAGGCAGAACTAATTAACTAATGAAGACAGGAGACAATTGCTGAGGAAGAGATGGAGAACAAAAACTTATTAAAATTTAACAAGAAGACATCTCTGTTTCATGTAATATCTGTTATGTTGATCACTTTTAGTGACAACATCCCAACAGTATTTTTTTCTAATTATGCAGAAGTGGCAGGTACTGTAAGCTATATACTCTCCTGCTTTGAAGTTCAATCTGTGTTTTTAGCCGTATTAAAGAATTTTTTTTTTTCTTCTTTTGTAGGTTAAAGAAGTCAGGCATTCAGACACAATCTCTGCCAAAAAAGTTCCCCATTTTAATTATGTGGCTTTGGTTTTTAAGTCTATTGCCTGATTGATAACTTTATGGGTTCAATGTAGCAAGAGAACTATGTGGTAAAACTTGAGGAAGCAGAACTAGGAATCAACCCATAAACTTGTCAATCAGGCAGTAGGCTAAAAACCTAAAGTGATGTAATTAAAATGCAGCACTTTTTTGGCAGAGATTGTTTTTGATATGTGATGAATAGAGATCAGAAAAAAATTAGACAAATTTGTGGAAGAAAAGCCCATGGAACAAGCATCTCTGGATTAAACCACTGGTTTAAAAGTACTTAAAATGTTGATTGTTGGACGGCCATCACAGGGAAAGCATTATTATATATTTTTTTTTTTGCTCTCCCTTCTCCCAAGAGATACTACCTGGAACAAGCATCTCTGGATTAAACCACTGGCTTAAAAGTGCTTGAAATGTTGATTGTTGGACGACCATCACAGGGAAAGCATCACTATATATTTTTTTTGGCTCCCCCTTCTCCCAAGAGATACTACTAGAGATAGGCTGCTGGAGTCGGTAGGTTAGATAACTTAGTGCTGCTATTCTTCTGTTATGCAATTTAAATTCATTTGGTCATGGATTTAGCTTGTGACTCAAATAGTGACAAATACTATTTAAAGGCAATGGACAGGAAGATTTGGACAGTGTTGACTTGCAGTTACTTTTCCACAACTCATTCAATAGGCATAATTTGCCCCTTTCACCTCCTGTTATGGGAATGTTTCTCTTTTCTTTCATACTAAAACCTTTCAATTCTCATTTACATTTCTGGATCATATTTCTAGTGAACGTGTTCAAAGCATGTATGATTCATGCTTTATATATAACATATATAATAACATATATATAAAATACATATATAACATATATTCCATTAACTTCATGATTCTTCATGTTCCTTCTAAAATACCTTTTTACACACATCACTGTGAGTCATTGCTACCCAAAATTATCCCTGTACCTTATTTTTGGAGCTCCTTGTATTTTTTCTTTCCAAAGATGTTCTGTAGATAACTGTGTGTACATAGATAACATCTGTACAAAATAATTAGGCATCATAACGTTAGAAAGACCAAGCTTTCAACGCTAAGCTTTTATTGACTTGTAAAATTTAACAGCTGTGATAGCACAGTACATGTGTGTGTGTGGGAGGGGGTTTCTGTGAAAGATTACATTATTTTGGGATTAGAAAATCTGAGAAACATCTGGTTAGCAAATGAGTTGCACAATAAGAGTAAGTTCTTCAGCTTCTTTTTATCCCTGGCACTAGCTAACTATATGACTAGATATTCCCGGTGTGAGTGAGTCCTCACCAGTTGGTGGTTGCAGTGGGGACCTGAGAGCAATATGTTGAGTAGGTCATAAAGGACATGAGTGTGGGACAGCTACTGTGGTATAGGAAATGTAAGATACATATCTTATATTATATATGCTTTTCATGGAACAATTTACCAGATGTCCAGGATAATGACATGACCCTGAGCTGTTTACGTGGCAGTCAGTGACAGGGAGTCACATTTAAGAGGAAGACTCCAAATGCCTCATCGTGTGCTGGGACAATGCAGACTACATCATCCCTGTTTGGTGTCATCATAACCTACAAGCAGCATGAGTCTCCCCTTTCGAGTCTTACAGCAGGGTAATTCCTTCTTTGGCTGGAGTTAATGCCTTGTGGTTCCAGTTTAGTTATTTTAAACTCTCCAGTTGAATAATTAACACATATTTAAACCCTGGGAGCCAGAGAGCCAGGTAACTGACTGATGCCATTTCCCACCATGCTGTCGAGGGTGATGGTGATGATATAACAGCAAGGCTATGGTCATATTGCACAACTTGGGAGACTCTGTCAGGCTGATGCAGTGAACCGTAGGGGAATCTGTGTGGCTTCTTTTGCCCTCCCCTTTGCACCAAACACACACCTCCACTGACCCTTCCAGATCTCTTTCTTCAGTTTATGGACATGGTGTCCGATCTTTGATAACCTGATGCATACAAATCTCTTCAACAGTGTAGCTGTGTCTTTTCCCATGACAAGGATGTGTAGATATCCCAGTCTTTGAATTTCAGGCTCTCAGAGCTTTTTTTTCTGTTTCACCTTTAGGAAATGAGCAAATGCCTGTGATTGTCTCTTCTAAGCCCCATCGACATGAAGTATGCTTTTCAGCCCATCACAGCTTCTGTGATCTCTTTGCTATTTTGTTTCTTCCTCTCTGCTTCTGCAGTATTTTGGTAGTCTTCAAGCACTGTGTAATTTCAGTCATGTGAAATAAGTCTGCATATAGCAACCAACCAGCTAGACTGGATGGAAGCAACTCCTGCTGTACACGGGAGAAAATGGAGTATCTCTAAGTGCAAAAAGCATTTCAAGTGGCTTAAAAATTGCTTTATTATGAATTATAGACTACTTTTTCTGTCCTGATAATGGGAAACACCATCTACTGTGATTCATTGTAGTCAAGCAGCATTAACTTCAGAGAGAAATGGGACAAAATGGAAACTGCTCCCTTGGTAATGGGTTATTTTGTGTGGGCAAGCACTGTAGCTATAGTAAATTATTTCGCTCTGCTCATCCAGATCTGTCCTTATAGGTCCTTTTGATGTTGAAGTTATATACTATATAATAATGTGTAAGTTAAAGAGTGGCTGAGTGATTGAAGCAAGGAGTAACAGGTGTTAATCAGAGAATATAATCCTGACGTATTAACAGCCCTTAAAGCATTTGAGTTTAACAGAATAGCAAAAAAAAAACAGAAGTAGCAGAAAAACCTAATCTTTTCCCAAATAAGGACTTTCTAAAGTATGAAACCAAAGATAGACTCATTGGGTGCTCTTTTATAAGAGACTAGTAAGTTTGGGTACCAAACCATTCAGATGAATTTAGCTGCTTTTTCACTGCCCACTCGCAGTCTCTTGTCCCACTGACCCTGCTGGAAGCCCAAGGAGATACATCTCACTAGGCTAAATTTAGTCCTTCTGAACACCTACCTCTTCCACAGATTATCATACCACATTAATTGAGAATCTATTTTAGCAGGAAACCCTCCCATTATGAAACCTGAATGCTGAGAGGGCATTACAGCTCACCATTTCATTTTGGATGTTGTGTTCAAATTCAATCAGATCAGTATGCCACATGGTGCCATTTCATTTAAATTGACTTAATCAATTGAATACATTAGCCACATCATTTTAATATTGTCTTGGTAAAATCCTTGGCCTGTAGAAGTCAAGGACAAAACTCCTGGACACAGTGGTGAGATGGCACCATGACATTAGCTCTTTTGCAAAATTAATGCAGCAAAATAAATTGCTTCTTTCCTCCCTTGTCATTCTTCAAATTTTGAACCACTTCATTTGGACAAGCATCCTCAATGTTCTGCTTTCATTAATGGAGCAAAAGTACTGCAGGGGTTGCTAATGGGGGTTTAAGTCCTCTCTCTCCCTCTCTTATTATTTCTTTCTCCTGTTGAGAAAGTTGCTTAGTTACTTCATATTTTAGTTCCTTATTTGCAGACTGAGTTGCAGCACTTTGCTCTTTAGAGTGGATTCTGAAGATTAAAATTCCAAATTTGAGGAGCTCAGGTTCTCCGCAAACCATGTCCAAGTGAGGGGAAAAAGGGTTAAATTCCTGTGTGTATAAACCAGATTAAATTTCTTTTGGGCCTCTATTGTTGTACCTCCTTACTTTATATATTTTGTTTTGCTTTTCCAATTCCATGAGCAAGACAATACAGCCAGTTGTCATTAATGTGTCCTGAAAATCAGTCCAGAAAGACTAACACCTCAGAGTCCACTGGTTTTGGCTTCACTGAACTGAGGGGTCTGTAAGAAATGACGAGAGTTGTTAGTGCTTTGCAATCCCCGGTCTAGAGTGTTGTGATTTTCCTTGGTAATTTCATTTTGTTTCAAGGGAAAAAAATGTTCTTTTCAATATGTGGCTGAGAAATCTAAAGTTATGGCCAATGCTCAAAGCTCTCTTTCCTGAGACATGCATTTTTATTTTAAGTTAATTGATTAGTAATAATGATGGATGATGAGGACAGACTTGGGTCCATGGAGGACAATTCTAGTCTTGCTGGAGCTGGAGTTTACAGTTTATTGGTAAATAAATTGGCAGAACTTTGTCTAATGACTTGAATAAGTATATTAAGAGAATTGGACAGTCGCAAAGGATCTTGGGAAAACTGAATTCAGCTTCATTTGTACATATGAGTTAATTTCAATCATGGAGAGGTCTGTAGTGAATGATTTAGACTTCCCGTGGTCTTTTATTTATGAGGTCTGTAGGGTCTATTAAATTATTTTATAATTTCCATTCTGCCTCAGGTCAAATGCAGATTTCTATAGTACTCAGAGAACTAATAGTGGGAAAGATTCATTTCCAGATTAACCAGAGGTGGTCCCACACTAGAGACTGTTCCCTTTTATACATGTGAAATTAAGCCCATAGAACTTTTCTGTTTTTATTTTCTCTTTTCAGTGTGCTTTAGTTATTTATCACTTTGTGCCGGAAATTTCGCTATACCTTTGTAAATCACAGATATTTGAGGGATTATTTGGGTAAGCCAGTCATAACTGAAAGGTTTACTTAGCTTGTTTATATCTGGATTTTTTTATAAACCTTTTGTACAATTTTGATTTCATTATGGCAGTGTATGCTGCATAGTGTGTCAGGACAGACCCACAGGGTTATAGCTGGGCATGATGTAAATGCAATATTTATTTTAATGGGATCGTATTTTTTTTTAATATGTTTTTGGAGATAAAAGGAAAATTCTCTGAATGTAAATTTAGCTCTGCTGAATAGTCATTTAAAAAGAGTGACTGGAAAGTGACATGTGTACCCTTTTTAACTTGTATAACATTGAGAGCCTTAGAAATTTTAGCATCATTCATGTTAACACATCAAAGTATTGCTGGTTGAACTCAAATCTCTCTGAAATGCTAATCTGCACTCTTAACTGTAGTGGAATGAACATACAGATGGTTCTTCTAATTACTTGGAGAAAGAAAAGGGGATGATTTCCTTTAATGATTTCCCCTTTCCAGACTGAAAGCAGTCCCAGCTCTTCCCTCCAGCTAATTTGACGATTAAAAGATGCCTTTGTCTTGCTTTCAGCTATTGAGATTTCATCACAATTTGTTAAAACTTTCCGTCGTGAAGCGAGGTGTGAACCCAGGGCTATGTAGGTTTGGTTCAGAGGTCATGTGAAGGGGAATTATAACCTTGAGTATTTAAAACCAGAACAGGGGGTTATTTTCGTCATCCCATGTTATTGCACCGATGGCAAAGATGGGGTTTTAGGATTAAAATAGGAGCTTGAATCTAAGTCACAGAAGGTCATTGATCAGGGAATGAACCCCAGTAATTCAGGCTCCAGACTCATAGTAGCTCCATTTTCCCAAGGATACAAATGAAGATATTTGAAACACATTTCTAGAGTTGTTGATTTCACTGCTGCTTTGTGGGGAAACGTGCTTCAGATGAACTGGAGGAAAATGCTCTGTGAATAATTTAAAAGATTTTAATTTTCACTATGGAGCAGAACAAAGAATGAGATTTTACAAAGTCTATCATGTTTCATGTTAGAGTTTCATGTCTGCTGCCTTCTTTCAGCTTGGATCCCTATCCATTGTGATCTAAGGCTAGTTGGTGTAAACTGGAATAACACTGGTGAGTAATACGCCTTTAAATACTTAAAGGGTGGGTGTCAAGAGGATGGGGACAGTGTTTTTTCAGTGGTGCTCAGTGACAGGACAAGAGGAAATGGGCACAAACATGAACATGAGAAGTTTCATCTAAACATGAGGAGGAACTTCTTTCCTGTGGGGGTGGCAGAGCCCTGGAAGAGGCTGTCCAGAGAGGTGGTGGAGTCTCCGTCACTGGAGACATTCAAAACCAGCCTGGACATGTTCCTGTGCAATCTGCTCTGGGTGGACCTGCTTTGGCAGGGGGTTGGACTAGATGATCTCCAGAGGTCCCTCCCAACCCCATATCATTCTGTGATTCTGTAAAAGGGAATAGACTTGGTTTCTTCTGGCTCATGATCTGGACGCAAGTAGAGTAGTCCTTTAGGTTTGCTTTGAAGTTTGTGACACACAGCCTTGTGTAGAAAATTACATGTCAATGACAGTGTCATCCCACAAGTCCAAGTATTTCACTTCATTCAACATGGCATTGAGCTGCTACTGTTATTTCTAGATGTAATAGAATTTTATAAATTACCATTTGATGGTGTATTTTCCTGAATATTCTAGAAGCTTTCATGGGTATTTTTCAATTAGAATACTCAGTGGGAACAACAACAAAAAAAAAAGAAAAAGAAAAAGGAAAAAGAATAGCTTAAATAAATATAGATGCTCCATTTCTTCTGAACTTCTACATATGCATCTTACTTGATCCATCCCTATCAACAATGTTTTCTGTTCTGTTTTTGAGGTGCACCACTTCTCTCTAAACTGTTCAAAATAAGGGCAGTTGAGTTCATGACTGTAAAAAGACTATTTCAGTGCTCAGGGAGATTAATTGTGAGGTTAGAACTCAGTGGGGGTTTTCCTCTTCATTTTCTATTAACCAGACCGTCGTGTAATGTTTTTGCTAACTAAAACTGTAACCAGGCTTAAAAGCTTTTTTTCCTACTAGAACAAAAAATGGGAACCGTTAGTGATATAGGATGGAGTTTTGGCTTTTTTGAAAAGGGCATCTTCAGAAAAGGCTTTGGAGGAATTTTGTGCCTAGGGCTGTGTATTTTAATTTTTTCTGCTTGAATCTAGGCTTTCAATGTTGGAAAAGAAACAGGGAAAGGGAGAATGGTTAATTAGAAATTCTTGCCTTACCTTCTTGGTCCTCTGGCATGACATATTAATAGGGAAAGGTGCTTTGCCTGGGTAGGATATGAGTAGATCTAGATTTCCTTGTCAATTCTACCAGCAATATCTGTCCTGCTCCAGGGCAAAAACTATCCAGCCTCAGCTTCTCCCTCCCTAGTGTGGAGAATACAGTTATCTTTGCTCATTCTCAGAAAGACATGTTCATTTCTGTGCTTAAAATGCTGTGAGATTTTTGGTTTGGTATGTTTGTAGTGATTAAGTTGTCTGTTCTGCCTTGTTCAATAAGTAATGAATTGCATGTCTCTCTCAATACCCAGAGTACTACTAGAGCAATAGGGCTCAAATAATAAATGAGTCCTATGTAGCGTATATCAGCTCACTTCTATGGAGCTTTGTCGTTTTACTCCAATGAGGATATGGTTCTCATGACTCACTGCTCCTAGGAATGAAGCACCTGAAACATAATACTTCTGTTTCTTAGTAAAAGTGTATTATTCTGTTGTCATGGTGAAACAAATGTAAAATAACGTAAGAAATGTAAACATCTGGGGCACGCTAGGTCTCACAGATTTCAGCCAAGCTCTCCTAATGTATTGTATAATATCAGAAAGTACTGTACTTGAGGCATTAATTATTTTGACAGTGCATTGTCTTACTGCAGATTTTTGACAAAGCCAAAAAAGTGCAAAATTCCAGGTTAAGTTCTCCGCATGTTTTAGTTAATGAATATGAAACCAACACTCATAAAACAGTGGAGTTCACTTGTTTAATGAAACAGTAGGGGCTGGGTTGGTGGTAGAGATGGCACTAGTGACCTAGAAAGGAGGAAAGAATCTGCTGTTTTAAAAAAAAAAAAGGGGCAAATTTCCCTCCCTCAAGTAGCATAACTCAGAGCAGTGCAGCCATAACAGAGAAGCACTCATGGGACCACCTTTGGTACCATCATCAGAGGTTGTCACATCCAGCCCTGCAGCTAGTGACCATGGATAACAGATTTTTAGAAATCATGCAAAGTAAAACAGATTTGTTCTGTAGAATAAAAATTTCTATCAATAATGGATAAATTCTGGCATAGATATTTATTGTAGACATTGCATTTTTAAGTCTTCTAATTGATGGTAGTTCAATCAATGCATGCAGTTGAAAACAGGAGTGTTCATAAAATTAGAGCTAAACTGTGGCTTTTGTTGCTGCTCATGTACTTGACAGTCCCATACACGAAAACAATTCTCCTGTCACAAATGCAGTCACAAAATGAACAAAACACTTCTTGAAGTGGAATGTTAAGGGAAAGCTACTTGGAGACTAAACTCTTAATTTGATAGCAATCAGGTAATGAGATAGTATCCATGGGGAATAATAGCACTGACTTATATAAGCTGGGGAGCTCTACAGATACAGCTGGATTCCTGCTTGGTAAGATTCATTAAACAGTTAAGAATATCCAAAGGAAGGGCTGGAAGAGGTGAGCCAGAAGGAGTCACAATAAAGGAAATCTGATGGTCTTTGTGGTTTCAAACTTCTCATATTAGATAAAAAGATGGGGAGAATCTAACAAGCTAGAGAGAAGCATTTAAAAAAAAATATGTTCAAGAAAATGGCAGGGGACAACCTGGGTAAAGTTGAAATCTGCAGTAAAATTACACTGATTTTCATAAGACAACAGTCTCAAGTTAGGAGTATTGTCATTTATAAGCAGTGCTACATATATTAGAATAACATGAAAGAATAAACAACAGAAGTGATGTGTGGGGGTAAGTCATGGCCGTGGGATACAATGCACGTACACACAGAGTGAGAGAATAGTCCTGATGGCAAATATAGATTTGTACATGTGAAGTGGGAGGTGACCATAAACCAGCCTGGCTGTGAATATGCTGGAAAATGTTTTTTTTCTTTTTTAAAATATTCCTTCCTTAGTCTAAATACAACTGTGCTGAAAACATGCAGAAGTCTTCATTAGAAGTTGCTTGGATTTCTTTTCTGCTGATGATGTAGATTATTAAAGTCCAATCTCTCCAATCTCTTCCACTCATTTTTTTTTTTTTTTTTTTTTTTTTCAAAAAATGAGTTTGCATGAGAGGGTAGAACAATGCATTTCCAAATAGTGTTCTTATCTCTACATCGTGTTATTATGCATAATATGATCAAACTAGATGACAGTCCTCTGGACAAACCTTTAGTATTAAGAGCTTTCAAAGCTCCAGAGCAGACTGTTGTAAGCGGGATAGTTAATTAAATAGAAATTGGCTTTTATTACTTCATATAAACAACTAAGAACAGCTGGAATGACGTTGGTCCTCTGGGGTTTTTTTCTTTCTGTTTCACAAATATTAATTGAATTTCTTGCCCCATGAAAACGGGAAGTTTACTTCTGGCAATGTGGTCACGACAGAAAAGTAGGTAGCTGTTGCTTTCTTCTGCTTCTGCCCTTTACCCATCACCAGGGTAGATGGGCATTTTGCGATAATGCAGGAAGCAGGAAATGCTTTTTCTTTCTTTAGCTCTTGGGGAGAGATCCCCTTTGTGTGCAGGGTTCAGTGGCGATGTGCCTGTTTTTCACGGGTTGTCACCAAGGGTTTTTGCGCGCAAAGTACGTTTTGTGTGTGGCGGGAGAACTCCCAGGTGCAGGGGCATTTTCTGAGAGTCCTGCCCTTGCCTTTCAGGGTCTGACCTGCCTTGTCACAGCGTGGGGACAGAAGCCCATCCTCGGGTGAAGCCATGACCCCCCCGGTTGCCCGCCGGGTCGGTGCAGTGCCGGGAGCTGTCCGCGGTGCTGCAGGAGCTGTCCGTGGTGCTGCAGGCGCCCCGTCCCGTCACCCCTCGGCAGGTGGAGGGCCTCCAAGGGCAGGGAGACTTCTAGTGGGGCTTGCCTCTTGGAAGGTGTTCAGACCCTAGCAGCATGGGGGTGCAGAGAGGCACTGCTTCTCCGTGGTGCTGCAGGGAAATGTCACGGGCCAGGCAGCTTTTTTTCCCTGTTGCTGCAAAGATTCCAGCCTCAGCTGTCGGGTTTTCTTGGCAGCCCTCTTCTACACCAGGACTAAACTGCATGCAGGACCCTGGGGGTATGCAGTGAGCCTGGCTCCTGGCTGTTTATGTCTGCAGGGAACGTTTCTAACACTACATTTCTTCAGGGCTCAACATTCAATCTGCAGATCTTTCTGGGAGCTAATTCTCACAGTCTGTTCCAGCTTGGGGCATCTATTGGTATAAGACTCTACATCCCTTCAGGGCTTGTGAGCAAGGGAGCAATACCAGTTTTTCTGGTGGGCATGGGAATTGTTCCATCTGATGGATATGCAAAACTGCCTTCATACTTTTACATTTTAATCCTTCCTTTTAAGAGGAACCTTTAGATCAAAGACATGCACATACCTTTTCCCAGGTTAGTCCTGACTTAGCTATAAAAAAAGAAGTAAGCAGGCTTTACTCTGGCATGTCAGCATTACTGTCTAAATTCATAATTTTAAAAGAATAAGGAAACTTCTAGCTCCAATATTTCTAAAGGCTTTGCCCTGTTTTTTGTTGTTTGTTTGGTTTTTTTCTTTTTTTTTTTTCTTTTTTTTTTCCTAGTGTTGCATATCTTGTCTATAGGAACTTTGAAGACAACAACTGTCTCTTACTGTCGTAAGTGTGATAACAGGATAAGGCTTTGTTTCAGTGGTGGTTTTACAGAACGATCTGTAATACAAATCTTAAATTATATTGATGTCTGTCCAGACAACTGGGAGTTGGTCAGAATTGTTCACTCAGTTCCTACTTTTCAGCAAAACTCTGCTTTCACATGCTCAGTCAACAAACAACATGAATAGCTCTTGGCTCATTGTAGAGTTTAACTTCCCCTGTGTTTCTGAACTTAAAAATCCCCACACGTCACACACCCCCCACCTCCAACTCCACCAAAAAACCCTACACCAAACCTTAAGATAAAAAATTCAGGTCAGCTTCTTTCTTGGTTGTTAATTCTTGTGTGGGTTTCTCTGGCAGAGGAAATCTTGAGGGGGTGGGTACGTGGGGGAATGAAGCCTGCTTATATCAAGTCTCTGCGTAGCAACCCTGCAGGAAGGCAAGAGCAGAGAAAGAAGAATCAATGATTGAACTGATTGAAGTGCCTTGGGGCTGAAATGTTTTTGTGGAGTGACTCTGCTGACCCTGCTTTTCTCCCTATTTTGTAGATTGGCTGCTCTGAACAGGTGCCAAGATCAGCAACAGTGAAAGTTCGTCCTACAAATATTCAAGTGCTGTTCTAGTTGATCTGCCCCAGCATTTGAGCACAAGTTTTTGCATCAAGAAGAACACTAGAAACATCTTAGAACTCAGTCTCAACTGGGCCCATGTGTGTGGATGTGCAGGTATATAAATTTGAATTCTGTCTTTTGAATATTTTTAATGGGAATTCTGTTGAAAAAGATGATAGGGGGTGGTGGTGTGCTCTCCCTGTTTTGCTCCCCTCCCACTCCCCGCCCCCACCCTCAGCTCCTGCTCGGGCCTTGGCCACCATGCCCATCACAACAGAAATTGTGATAGCTTGCACCTGGACTTTGGGGGACGGCTGGCAACAAAGTCAAAATACTGTCCGGAGTGGGGACCTAAAAATTTTGTACCCATGAGAATATGACTATAGGTCAATTATCTTCCTGTATAAATAGTGGACAGCCCAGGAGCCCTTTGACCTCTCCTGTATGGCAGTGGCTTCCCGCCAGGATCTCCCCTTTGGTGAGGATGCTCGCTTCAGGTTCTACTTCTCGAGATTCCTTGCCACGACAGATTCTGGGTAAGTGACTAATAGCATGCTAAACTTTGAAATCTTAGCTAAGTAATGTAAAGGATTGATTGCACAGATATAATCCTTTAGACGTAAACCATTGACCAAGTCTGGAACTAGGGTTGGATCCAGCCGCACCTAGACTCCTCTCCGAGAAGGAGTTTAGAAAGCAAGGGGGTCCTTTCTGAACCTCGTGACTCAATGGGAGGGTCTCCCTGGCAGCTTGTTTGACCCTGTCCTCTGTGCAGTAAATAATAGAGTGTACCTTGCAATCGAATCTCGTAAAACACTATCGCATTTACTACTGGTTTTATCGCACTTACTACTGATTTTGTTAAATCACTGTTTCACTGTAATAAATATTTCACTACTTCACTCTAACTAGTGAGGTTAATTACTCCATCCGTGACATAGGGGAGTATTTTTGAGTAAGTGAAATCCAAAATCTAAATCTGTGTTGATGAAGAAAGGAAAGGAACCTCCTGAAGCCCAAGCCCCATGCAAGCAATCATACCACATGCATGTGACAAATAGATCAAGCTTTCTGTTAAAAGCAGGTATTTTATCCTTCATAATACATTGATTGTTCCAAAAGCCAGCACTACCAAGGGGCAATCTGTTGCCCTCCCACCTAGAAGTGTTCTACTTTCCATCCTAAATTTGCCCATGGTAAATTTGTTCTTTCATTAGTATTGTTCCTTAGCTTAAATACATCTTTACGTGCCCCAGAGTTTACCATCCTCCCCAATGTTTTTAAAGAATACAGAGCAATTCTGCTCTGGTGAATAGACACTTATAGCAAGAAAATTGCCCAAAGATTGTAAATTGCCCAGAGATTGTAACAAAGTAGAGGCAAATTCACCCTGGAATCTGTCACAAAGTAGTAGATTTTCTTTTCTTTGCACTTTCAAATGCATTGCCTCCTCTTATGTATAAACCTACAAGAGAATTTACTCCATTCTAAGCCACAGTGAAAATGCTTGTTGTCAGGTGACCTTGATCCTGACACGTTTTTCCTCTGTGATGGTATCAAACTTTCTCCTATTCTCCCTGAGGTTTTCAAAGTTTCTCTGTGTAATTGTGCAGTCATCTTGCATGTTATGTCTGGTTCCAAACTTGGTGCTTCTATCAAATTCAGTCAGTGCGGCCCTGTATTTTGTGCTAACATAATAAAAAAGAAAGAGTTACCAAGGCTGGTCAGTCCCAAGCAAGGTTCTTGGCGAGCATGAACAGTTGCTGTCTTCTGGTCTAATGTCTTCGTAAACGTTACTGTTCTTTGCCTACCTCACAGTTCTTAGGATACTTCCTCTGCTATAGGTGTTGGTTTCTCATATGCTACCACTCACTCCTGTTACACAAACCCAAACTGAAAAGAACTACTACATATCCCACTTTGAGAAAAATCAGTTTAATAACAGGGAGATGGAAGGTTAATTTGACCAAAGCTTCCTTTGGTGTTTTATTCTGTCTCCTCTCTCTGTCTTTCCTCTGTCCTTAAATCTGGTCTAAAATCTACTGTAAAACTGCTGTCAGACTAAAGGCCTGCACTTTCTCGTCATATCCCCACCCTCCACCCCACTCCCAACCTTCCTGTGTTTAAGGACAGGTATCTCATTTGCTTTTCTTCAGTCACAGGATGTATTACCATGCCACAGAGATAGGAAAAGCCCTTATTTCTCACCCAGAAGTTCCATGTGCCAGTTATTGCAAAACCTGGCAGGGGAATTAGCTAGTTCCTGACAGTATGAATTTATTCACTTCTATGTTTTGCTTTTACCTTGTTGTGGTAATTGTGATCAAGCACCATCATTCCCAGGAAACCACCTGTATTTTCCCTCAGTTTTTACACTGTCACCTTTATTCTAGCAAAAATTTTTTTCAACTAAGGAATCAGCTCCCTTTTCTCACCTCACTTTGTTCAGTGGACTAAGAAATCAGTGCATACAGTGAAGAGTAGACCCCCTAGTCTATTTTTATTGTGCAACCTCAAGAATGTTTTAACTAAAATTCAAGCCTCCTCTTCATTAGAGTAGAGCTCTTCTTCAGCTTAAATTAATGATTTTAAGCTGAATCCTGATTTATGGAAGTTTGGTACCTTGAATTTGAGAAAAGCAGCAAAAACCAACCAAAAAACTCCAAGGACACTAAACAAAAGCCTTAGTTGTAAATAAGGTTTTTAGAGTTTAGAGACTGTGATGGCCCAGCCCACAGCAGGAGCAGACACCATGCATCTGTATGATTAAACAAGACAAGGAGGGCAGGCTGACCTGTCTTGAAATTATTGTGATACACAACCTTGTTCCCTGACTGGTCATCAGGAGAATTTACTAAAAGAACCCCAGCTCTACTCAGTCAAAATAGGCAAAGCATATATTTTTATTGTAGGCTCTGCAAGAACTGTCTGATCTGCTCTGCACAGAACGTTCCTGGAAGAATGTGAAAGACTTTTTAAAGGAGTTCTGTGATGCAAAAGAAGTTACATTTTACAGTAAAATACACATATCAAATAAACAAGAACGTAAAATACTAACACCTGAAACTGCGAGACTTTAATAACAGAAGAATTTTTTTTGTCTGCAAAGCTGAAATAACAGAAAAGAGAGCCTACCAGCTTAGGAAGTACTGTTGAGCTTTGCAAGCATCCTCATTCCTGGATCATGCTGCTTTAGTTAGGAATTACAGGGATGATTAAACATGTAAGGAACAGCATTAGTGCTTACAGAGGTTTCTCACTTTCTGAAAGTCCATAGCAGCTTACGATGTTTGTACTCAAAGTGTCTGTAAAGAGTTGGACAGGTTAGCACAGGAGATGAAATGTTCAGCTGTGAAATGTTTCTGTGATGTGTTGGTCTGGCTCTAGATATAACGCTTTCCATTGACTCAAGGAAGACCAGGGGTTCAATTAGACACTAATCAGCATTCCTATGTGTGACACCCTTACACACTTGGAATGTCAAAACAGTTCTAATATGACAGTAACGCAGTTTCTGTGACCTTTTCTCTTTTAATGAGAAAATTCTGTGTGTGAAATAGACTTATACTCCGTTCAGGAAGAACTTTTCATCTAGTCTAGGAAATTCTAAACAAAATTAATATTTTGAGTTTTAAAAAGAGAAATAGGGATTTCTTTGGGGTAAAATGCTGAAATACTTTTTCTATTCAAACTCCCATTAAATATTATCTTTCCAGGTCTTGGCTGTAGAGTACAGCTGAACTGGAGAAATCTGCCTGAAGCCAAAACAAACAGAAAATCACTAACAGAAATAAGGTGGGTGACTTCAAACAGAAGAGGTACTGGTTACTGGTTTCAGAGGTGAAGAAAATACATTTAAAGGTAAGAGAAAATGCAGGAAGATTGCTTGGTACAGCTTGAAATAAAAGAAACTCTAAGACTACTTACAGATTTTTGTGACCTGAGCATTAAGGTGACTTTGAAGCCTACTTTAGATGATATTTTGTTTGATTTTTATTCTCACATAGCAAATTATAAATATTTTTTTTTGTAGGAGTACAACGAGGATATTTATTGGATAGCTCTGGGGAATGAAACAGAGAAATCAGTTAAAGACGTGATTTTTCAATTATTATGTGTGCTTATTATATGTGCTTTTGCAGCATGCTGCTTGTAACCAAATAGTACAGTTGCACAGGGTGGTGAAAGCAGTAGGAAACCCCCTTTTCCTTACTTCTTTGCAACCTCTACCTTCAGGTCCCTCTCCTCTTCTGGATTTCGGTATGTAGAGACAAATAGGTGCTATATTCCTCTGGGTCCTATCCAGCTCAGATAGGTGAGATTGGACTCTGAAGTGGGATATCACATCCCATTTTTCATATGGGTCATGGGTAGGTTACTGCACCCAGGAAGTGAAGGATGGCACTCCTGAGCAACATGGCTACATGCTTGTTCTCCCCTCGGGCTGGAATTATAGCCATATTCTAGTCCATAGCATAATCTAACTATAAATGCAGGGGCACAGCGTCAGCATTTACCGGGTTTGAAATACCCATCCATCATAAGTGGTTGTCGGTCTGAACAAGGGCTACACAAGATTAGCTTCTGTTTTAAGATTAGGGAAAGGTTTATGACACAAATGAAATCTATTTGAACTTTGGGTTTATGTCAAATTACATCAAATCAAAAGATGGATATGGGTCTGCCCATAGCCTCATAGAAAATAAGGGGTTAATATTTCCTTATAGTAGTCTGAGACATTAGGACATAAACTGTCCATTGAAGTTGTGTCTAAATCCCCTGAGTGCCTTGCAAAACCTAGCAATGTTCTCTGCTCTGAGGCATTCATAAGTTGATAGGCTATTCCATTTATTTCTTTGATTGCCTAGCTGGTATAAATGGATGCAGTGGAGTTTGACTGTTTTTCACTAGCTGAGGTCCTGGTCCCAGAAATGGGTGAAATGGAGGAGAGTTAAGGGACAATCAGAGCAATAGGTAAGAGCTGGATGGGGACATCTGCTTAAATGTGTGTTCTCTAAGCACTTATCCTGAGTTTTTGCTTTCTAATGTCTGAATCAAACAGAACAAGTACAGACTATTTTACAGACTGGTTAGCACTCATTGTCTGGTGCAGAAAAGGTTAACAAACCCACTGCAGGAACAAAGAAATACCCTAAACATTTTTAGGCAGCTGTGATACTGGATACAGTTCTCTGTAGTTCACTGCAGGTGATCCCTTACAGCTAAGCTATTCGGATGCTAATATTTCCTTTGTGATGCTCGCATGTGTTTACTTTTAAAGATGGTGAACTCCACTGAAAATACAATGACTGAGCAAGCATTGCAACATTATTAGAAAATAAATTTAAATAAAATAAAGTGTTTTGCGCTACACGCTAAACGCACATCATTATTAACTTCATTCACCGGGTACGTAGCTGAGTCCCTCTAGTGGCATAAACATTTCTCTGGTTTCAGCATGTTATTAAAATTCTATTTTACAGCCACATTATAGCAGCAAATGCACAGGTAGCTTTTTTGGACACTCCGAGGACTGTGGCAAAGTGAATCTTGGATTAGTTACTGTGCAGGCTAGTTTTAATGAATGTAAATTGATTTTTAGCTGTGAGGGGCAATTATAGATGCACTGGAAGGAGAAGGGAATTTTTGAAAGGACATTGAAGAACTAATTACTATCAGTAAGAAACACGCAAAGAGCAACGTAATACCCAGGACAGCCAATAGGGATAAAAGCTTATACACAAATCTGCCATGACCTAGTAGTGAAGACTGTTTAAAAACACTGGTCTCCACTTAGCTTGTAAATGCGCATCACCCTCTTTCTCACTCATATATTCTCTCTCTCTCTGACACACACACACACACGCTCCTGCATTTGCAGAAGACAGACATCTAGGGCACTTCTTGGAATCCACAGGAAAATCATATGGGATTACAAAACCAGAGCAGTAAGTACTCACTGCATTAAATGTTTATTAAGTGGCATGCTGTCAGAACCTAGATTTAACAGTAAATACAGGAGGACTTTGATGGAAATTGGTTGTATTTGATTTTTCTTAGGAATTGCTGAAAGCTGCCTCTCGAGGATTGCAACTTCACCTTTTGCTTTTACGGATGCTTGTTTACTATCCTTGTGGTAACCTCTGGACAGCCAGTAATCCATTCATTATCCACACTGATTGAGTGCAGGAGTAGTGCAGTGGTAACTACTTCACTCAGCTGACGGCAGACGACAAAAGGAGGGAAATGATGAATTCGGACAATTTAACCTCCCAAAGCTTCCTCTCTGCGATTCATAGCAATGCCAGCAATTTATTTTCAGGGCTCCAGTTTCTTCAGACCTTCAAGCCACTTATCATCCCCTGCTACTCGCTGGTGGTTTTTATTGGTGTCATTGGGAATTACCTTCTCATTTATGTGATCTGCAAGACGAAAAAAATGCACAATGTCACCAACTTTCTGGTAGGCAATCTGGCTTTCTCGGACATGCTCATGTGTGCAACCTGTGTGCCCCTGACACTCGCCTATGCCTTTGAGCCCAGAGGATGGGTGTATGGGCGTTTCATGTGCTACTTTGTGTTCTTGATGCAACCTGTCACTGTGTTTGTGTCTGTCTTTACCTTAACTGTCATAGCTGTGGACAGGTACTATGCCATGGTGTACCCCTTCCGCAGGAGGCTCACCATCCCTATTTGTGCTTATATCCTGGCTGCTATTTGGCTGCTGAGCTGCACCTTGGCTGTCCCAGCCTTGGTCCACACTTACCACAGAGAGTTCCCAGAACTGGATTTCTCCATTTGTGAGGAGTTTTGGTTCTACATGGAAAGAGATCGCCTAGCTTACGCCTACGGCACTCTCATCATCACCTATGTTCTGCCTTTGGCTGTCATCTCCCTGTCCTACCTGAGAATCTCAGTCAAGCTCAAAAACCGTGTGGTCCCAGGCAACGTCACCCAGGGCCAAGCTGAGTGGGACCGAGCAAGGAGGAGAAAGACCTTTCGCTTGCTAGTCTTGGTGGTGGCAGCTTTTGGAGTCTGTTGGTTGCCGCTGCACATCTTCAACATGATAAAGGACATAGACATCAGCTTGATTGACAAGAAGTACTTCAATTTCATCCAGCTGCTGTGCCACTGGTTTGCAATGATGTCTGCTTGTACCAACGCCTTTCTCTATGCCTGGCTCCACGACAGCTTCAGGGGGGAACTGAAGAAAATGTTTGCCTGGAGAAAGAAGAAAATTGGACCCACTACAAATTGCATTATGGCCAGTGTGGTGCTGTAAATAAGAGCTGGTGAGAGTGCACTTCCTTTGTACAGTAACACTGTAAGTCTTTTCAACTATTAATTAGGCCTGATTCCTGACATTTGTTCTCAGGGCTCAATTATAACAACACAAGTCCCGTGCGTAGCTTCCCCAGCACCTCCACTCCTACTGGAGAAGAGGAGGCAGACATCGAGTCCCAGAAATGTCTGTACTTTTTTGAGAGGAGGCCAAGGAGCATTTAGCACATTAAGATACCCTTATGTAAACTCCAGGGATCCCTCCTGTCTGTTTTGGATATTGTTGGCAGTACAGACATGGGATCTGGGGACGGGGAGAAGGAGGGGTCAATATGAAACCTAAATATCTCAGTGAGGAAGTGCTTTGGATCAGTTAAAAATTAAATCTGCGTATCTATCCAGAGTCCAGTCCTTAGCACAGGATCCAGGGTGGAGGACTAACAACAGTCCTGTTGTCCTCTTGGGTTAGGGCCGTGCTGAAGAATAGCCTAAGGCTCTCTGAAATGCCCTTCCTGAGCAGCTGTTCTCAGCTGTGGGCAGGAAACCAGGTTGGTAGGAACTGCTCCGAGCCTCCCTCTGCCACCTGAGTTGTGGGGTCAACAACAGTGTGCAGGGGCCCCCCGACTCCTGATGGTGTGAGTGGTGTGTGGGGTGATGGCCTCGGCTCACCCTCGTTCCTTCTGAGCATCTCTGTAGAAGACAACTGGTTTGTTGCATACCTGGAGATCCATGTGTGGATGAGGGTTCTGCAGCCCACGGTGGAGTGTGCTGTGTCTGCCCCACATGGCTTCCTCCCTCACTGCCATTTTCTCCTTGCCACTAGCCAAGTGGATGGAACACCAGCCTGAGAGGGTTGCTCACCTGCCTGCCACGGCCAACAGCATCGGGCAGGGATCTGCACCTTAGGCTTTGGAATCCAGCATCATTGTGTGATCCCGAACCTCCTGTGTCTCATGAAACTGCAGCACAGCATGTAGCAGGGACACAATATTGCGAGAGGGGAAACAAACCCAGGGTGATGTTACTTCTGTGAGGTGCCACTGCGATGCAGGGTGTGCGACAGCCTGTTTGGTGGATTTGCTGGTGATGTTGCCAAGGACGGGCAGACTGGAAATATAATGCATGGTGGAAACTCATCCAAATATGGGAACATTAAAACACACCACCACTTTACTGACATTGAATTTTGCTCCTGCCATTGTCTCATGTAACCCCAATTTGCTGACCCTCCCCCAAGGCAGCTGCGTACCCGGCCAGAGGAATGGACATCGTCAGAGATTTGGCAGCGCCGACACGTTTTGTGCTCATCACTTGAGGAACTGATTTTGACATGTGGCAATGCTGTCATCAGCTTTGGTCTCCAGAGACAGCCAGAGACTTTGATACTGTCTTCAGGAGCACTTGTAAAGGTGCCTGTTAAGAGACAGTGGGTGGAAAGGGCTGTTGTCATTGAGCCATGTATGAGCATTGTGTGACCAGCCAAAGAAAGACCTGTCAAACAGGGCAGAGTGGCAAGTGCTCTCTTTTGAAGGAGTCTTTTGGGAAGAAGCGATTTCCTTTGACATTCACCTTTCAATCAGATGAGGGAGTTAGAAGCTATAATCAACCTAATGGTTTCTAGTTTCTTCCTCCCTCTGTCTGAACTGAAAATAGCCCAGGTAATAGATAAGAGTAAGGGAAGAAGTTCTGAAAGCAGACATTGTTTCTGAAGAGGTTTCTTCCAGCCTGTGGAGCCAGAATCTGGGATGGCAAAAGGAACTGACTGAAACTGAGCTGAGATCAGCTGGAAAAGCAGCACAATCCAGGGGCAGTTTTGGCCATTGTCAGCAAGGGCATCTGTCTGACTGCAACTGCCCATGGCCAGAAACTGTCCTGGTTTGAGGGTGTGGGCTGCAAGGCAAGGCAAAAAGATGAGTAGGGAAAGGGAAGAAAGAGAGGACGGTTTCTCTAGTTTGTAAGTGTACTCCTACTGTGAAACTCTGAATATAATTTCTCTCATCAGCATTCAGTAAGCTAATCTGGTTAAAAAAATACACAGATGCATATGCACACACTGGGAACAGCATTGGAAAAACGTTTGAAATCCCTTCTTACAAATTTCCTTAGAATTTCAAGCTGTTCTGTTGCTTGTAATGAGGAACTGGATATTAGAAGCTGATGACAGAAACACTGAATCAAAGAAAATCCTTTTAAAGTGGGTATTACTTGCATTCACTCTGTGATGAAATGTATCTGCCGTTCTTACCTTGATTTAAAGATTTGAATGACCTATTAAAGGATGTTTTGCTTTTGCTGAATTGTAGGGAATATTTTTTCCTTCAAGCTCAATGTAGCAAGTTACATGAATAACTGGTGATTTTGAAAAGGCAAAAAACCCTTCCAAACAAACCAACTAAATTTTATAAGTTTTCAGCTTCTGTTCAGCTCTTCTGAAGAAAACAGAGAGTAAGACACCGAGAGAGAAACAACACTGCAAAAAGCTGCCTTAAGTAACTACAAAATCCTGATTTTTAGAGATTTTTCTTCTATGGAATTATATTACTTCAAGCTGTCAGTTTGTCAGTTTGTAAAGGCTAATTAGCATTGAGATGGCCCTTTACATTTACAATCTTGTGCACTAAATACAGACAGCGCTGTAACCCAGAGTGATCCAAAGCCCAGTGGAGTAACTGGGAAGACTCTTGTTAACACAGCAGGCCTGGGATCATTTCCTTCTTACACATCATGTTTTTACACTCATTTGCAGGCACTGCAGTTTGGTTTATTAATGTTCTCTTGAATGTCAGTGACTGCAGATGGTGTCTGCAGAGAGCTGCACGAAGCAAACAAGAGGGATTTCTCTCTCTATTTTTTTTTTCTTTTCTACCTTGAGACAGAATTGAACGGCTGCTCAGTGCCTATATTGTTCCCAGCATGATGGACGCACTGGGAATATCTTGCTACCAGCAGCCCCTGAAGCTGCAGTTCCAGCAGTGCCAAGGTATGTCACGCCAAGGAGGTCCTCAGGAGTGCCCAGCACAGCAGGCACCCTTGTTTAAGTGCTGGTTTAACCTGTACATGCCTTGAATCTTTCAGGACTTGCATTTGGAGCACAAAGCTCAGAGCCTGCCCCTTGCTTCAGGCCCTTCTCAGGACTATGTTTTGCAGATGCACCTTGAAATGATCTGTGTTCCCCAGCCACAGGGTCCTGAAGTTCCTTGTCTCTCCTCAGCAGCTCCCTTAGCCCACCTTAGTGGTTCTGCAAGGCCATTTTTCCAGGCTTTCCCTGCACGATGCAGAAAGGAGGTCTGGCACCAAGCTGGAGGACTGGGGGTTCAACAAGCTGGTGGGGACCAAGTCACAGCCACATTCACTCAGACCCACCTCTGAATCGAGCCCCAGGAATCTCTGCTCAATGTAATTACTGTTTTCTCTGATATCCAGAGTAATAAACAATAATAAGATTTAGAGGCATGTTGGCGCACTTCTTTAATCCAGTTATACAAATAATTATATTCAAAGCCATCATGTGAAATGTGTTTGCTAATCTCCATCCCTCTCCAGGGAACTGCTGGGGTTCTCTGGGGGACCAAGGCTCATCACTACAGTATTTTTGGTGGTATAATTTTTAATTACCATTTAAGAAATCATTGCATGCTTTGATTTTATAAAGTAGCTTGGGTCAAAACTTGGTGAACCTATTAACTTTCCCTGTAAGGGTTTTAGTGGTTGTTTCCTGCTTACATTAGAATCCAAGGACTGACACATTGCAGGACAGCTTCTCTGTAGGGATGGAGCAGGGTTTGCATCTGAGCTGAGGGCTGACAGAGTGCTCCTCGTCTGCTGGGATTTCATTCCAGTTATTTACATCTACCAAGAGACTCTCAGCAGGCAGAAACCCACGTGTTCTGCATTTTACAGCAGCAAATATGTGCTATTTATGATGGCTCCTAAGGCTATACCTAAAGGACAGCCTCTGATAAACACTCCTAGATGTATTATGGAGTTTGTACACATGCTCTGTGGTGGTGTTTTCAGGCAGATATCGAATGCATTAACCGGCAAGTGGGTTACCAGAGCATGGTGAATCTTTGGCTTTGGAAATGGAGGACCTACTTAGGACCACACTTACTCATCGTAAAAATCATCTTCAGAAGGTTGTTTTGTTCTTGGATCATAGGAGAAGGCTCTGGGGAAACCTTATAGCTGCCTTCCAGTACTTAAAGGGAGCCTGCAAGAAAGCTGGAGAGGGACCTTTAACAAGGACACATGGTGGTAGAACAAGGAGTAATGGCTTTAAACTGGAAGAGATTTAGATGAGATCTCAGCAAGAAATTTTTCACTCAGAGGGTGGTGAGACACTGCCCCAGGCTTCCCAGAGAAGCTGTGGCTGCCCCATCCCTGGATGGGTTCAAGGCCAGGCTGGATGGGGCTTGGAGCAACCTGGTCTGTTGGGAGGTGTCCCTGCCCATGGTCAGAGGGTTGGAACTAGGTGATTTTTAAAATCCTTTCTGATCCAAACTAGTCTATGATCTGGGAGATTTCACTGGGACTAAGCCTCTACAGCTCAGAAGGCTCTGCATATCTATATCTCTATGAATCTCTGAATTTAAGAAGGAGTTGATAGGGAGAAGCAGGGCCAAGTCAGATGAAGAACACAGAATTAGATAGCAAGAATCACAGCTTCCCAATTTGAAGCTATTCTGCATAGCTCTTGGAAGGACTCACAGAGCACTGTTCTAGCAAATGCACAGTATTTCCAATGTTTATAGATGCAGAAATGTTTGATCAAACATTTGTGTTGGACTAGATGATCTCCAGAGGTCCCTTCTAACCCCATATTATTCCGTGAAAAGCTGCTCCCTATGGTGAAATGTGGGATTGGCATTTAAAGGCAAAGTACTTACAAAACACATAAATAAATAAATCTGCATTTGAGCAGGAATTAAAAAACAGATTAGATTTTTATCAAAGGTCACTAAATTTGAAATCAGGCAGCCAAAGAAGAACAACAGTTAATCAAACCTCAATTAGGGTCGGGTAGAGCTGGTCTCTTCCCCAGCTTGAAAATGGCAACTCACAGCAATGACCAAAGACTAACTCTTTTGTGCAATGCATTCCTTTAAATAAATTTTCCTTACTTGGATGAAGAAAATGGCAAGACCTGTATCTGTTTCATATTTGGGGAATGGCAATTTATCTGGGATGGGCAAAAGCATAACCTGCCATGAGGCCATTACTCACAGGAGCATGGTGAGTTCTTCCCAGTTGATATATAGACTGGGAAAAGCTAGTATTTTTCATACCAGATGAACAACAGATGCTCTGTACAGTTTTAATTAAGTGAATTTTGCTTGTTGAGGTGTTAACGGTGAGTTATAATTAGATGTCTAGGATTATGCACAGTACAGATATAAGCTGAAAATGGTACACCTGCAGCTGGGGAAAAAAAATGCTAAATTGGACAGAACTGTACAACGCATCCATCAATCTGTCCACCAGACGAGAAGAGGGTAGAGAGAAAAACAACGTGCCAGAGGTAAAGCCACTGCTGTATTTGCCACTTCTTCATGAAGAAATAGAATACAAATTTTTACCTCTAGTCCACCCTTTTCAGTGCCCACTATATTTTTCTTTTCTCAGAAAAAAGAACTGCATTTCATCTGCTTCCCTTGGAGAAAATGTTGCTCAAGGCTCAAAGCAAAGATTTCTGCCTGATAGAATTTTAAGAGAGAAAAGGGTGATCTCTACTTTAGAAACCCTCCTCGATTTCTGTATGCTTTCTTTCTCCAAGCAGAAATGGCCAGTTGTGCCTGACATACAGTCTCTGTATGCAACCTTTTGCTGTGCAGGTCTAAAGCTGGCAGGAGCAAACCTGGCCTGTCTGCCACTTGGAGCACTTGCTTTTGTGGTTGCATCAAGTAAATGCCCTTCCCCATACACAATAACCACATTCTGGATCAAAACTGTCGCTAACTCTGGTTCTTTATACCCGATTTCCCTCCACATCAACAAGAGTTTGCTTTGCTGGAAGTCCCAGAGAACACTGCAGACACATCAAACATACCCTGCCCATATTAATGGGACCTTTCCTTCAGAAACTGTTGCCATACTCCCTGTTTCAAGAGCAAGCTTCAAGCACATTCTTACCCTGCAGTGATGTAACCAGATGGGGCAGGCTTTCCCCAGGCTGATTTCAATCAAATTTTGTATATGTTTCCCTGCTTCCTGCTCTCCTGGCTCTCCCCCAGACTCTTGAAACCATTGATCAACTAGTCAGTAGAAGCAGAAGCCTTGAGGATGTTGAAATCCTAGTAGCTATCTGAAATTAAGAAGAATGCTAGCATTTTCTTCGTGGTCCCCAGGGAAGGAAAAGACATCTAAGTGCTCTCTTCTTTAGGGACCCACCCAGGATTATGTGAGTGATGGTGTAAATGGTACAGATCTAGTTAAGAGATGGCCAGGCTGCCCCCCTACAGGACAAAAAGTGAGGGGTAAGGGCACAAAGCTCAAATATATCTCATTGGGAATTATGTCCCTTTGGGATCTACAAATCTCTTCTCTTTGCCAGGAAGCTGATAGGATTGATTTCCTGGCCTGTTGTTGCTTACTTTCTTTTTCTACAGCCTGCTTTGTCAAACTAAGGTAATGAATCTAGTAATTGAGATAAATAAAGCACACACTCAGGAGATCCCTGCTTTGTGTCTCCAGCCCTCTGGAAATCAATTTGGGATCACCATTATCTATTTGAAGCTGACTGGGCTCTCTGTTCTTTGCATCTTGTTTATGTTAATTATTGTTGTAATTTCCTTGTGTTTTCTTCTCTGCAGGAAACATAAAAAAGGAGATGATGGCTTTAATCCCTACATTTCCTACAATTCTTACATTTCCATTAGGTGCTGGAGATGTTGTGTGAGCAGCTAGCAGGGCTGCAAAGAGAAGCTTGGTGCTTTCCTGCGTAGGAATGATACCTGCCTCTCCTACTGAGCAGTTCTTGGTTTCCAGATCAGACTCTGGAAATGGAGCCTGTGGCTCCCAGGAGCAGGAGGGGGTTTTGCACTGTGGTCTGGGAGAGCCTGGTTTTGTGTGTGGTGCTGAGGATCACTCCTGCACAGCTCAGGATCCCCCCAGTAACATCACCAACGGAGTGATGTGCTTGGCTGGAGGCAGCTGGTCCTCCTGTGAGGCCAGACAGCATGAGGTGTCATCTCTTTGTCTATGGTTTTTTAGCCACAGGCAGTTGTGTTCAGCTACCCCATCACACCTGTGACAAGAGAAGCCAATGCTCTAGTGAAAACGTGACAGCCAAACAACAAGGTGGCTGTGATGCACTGGCACAGGTTGCCATCAGTCTCTGCTCAGGTTTGTGTGACCAGCTGCATTTGGAATGGGAAGGTGAAGCAATGCACTTCATTGTGAAAAAACAACCTGTTTTGGACTCATGAAGGCAGGGCAAGAAAGAAAGGGAAAAAAATGAATATTTTAGGACTTCAAGCAAACAGTAACCATTCAAAGGTTAATTCTGTAATCACTCAGAGACTATTTCTGTACGAATGTAAGAGTCACTCAAGTGTTCTTGTGAGCGTGGTCCCTTCCTTACTTCAGTGTATCGCCTTTATTGCATCTTTCCTCCCATCCCTCAGCCATACAGTGAGCTTGAAGACAGGCAGGCCAGGTGTAGGCATGAACCAGCACTGTGAGGCCCATGGATACAGAGCTATCAGTATATAGTCCAGAGAAAAATGGGTTGAGGGTGGGTGGATTTGTAAAAAGTTTCATTTTTTTTAAATAAAAATAATTGAGAGATGTGAGGCAAGTGTTCAACTAACCCACTCCTCAGCAACTGGAGGCAACTCGGGAGGATGTAAGTTGAAAATAATCCAGATATCAAGCACAAGGGTTAGCTATGAGCTACATCACCAATTAGAAACTACTTTTTGAGTCACTATATACAGATAATTTTAAATCATTAAAGAGACAAAACCTTCAATGCTCAGTTTTGGAGTGATTTCCCCTCAATTATTGGATCCTTTTAAAATTCAACATCTGTTGTTAATATGCATAACTTAAAAAAAAATGAAAATAAATTTGAAACCATCTGAAGCACTAGACACAGCATATGGCAGACCTGTTTAATCTTAACAAGTTAATAATATTATCATTGTGAATATCTTCTTCATTAAAACTGCTATCCATGTCTGTTGTATAAAATAATGTTTATTGGTAAAAGCCTTTTGTACCACCCAGCAATTGCCAGTTGTCACAGCTAATTCTAAATTGTTTTGATAGTACCTCCTCTTGGAAAACTGCCACAAACAGAGTATAGACATGCAAATCACCACTGGTCAAAGTTCTAGCACCATAACCAACAAAGTGCTAGGAAGCTGTTGAAGAGCTATGTTTTTCTGTAGTTACAAAAAGATGTGTTTTTTATTTTTAAGTCGTTGTGGAAGGCACAGTCCCAAACACTTCTCACCCCCAAAAAGTTATATACAAGATCTACATGGTTTCATAGTTCATTACCTTCTTCCCTTATTGCTACATGAAGAAATATGTTTTCCTATGAAACAATTTAAAATGGCACTATCCACCTCTAAATGCTGCTGATGGGGGAAGGTGAGGACATAACGGACAGGTCAGACTTCAGAAGTGGGGATTTAAAACCAGACTTCCTACATCCTGTAGTTGTTAAATTATTGGGCAAAGGCAACTGTGCATTGAAATCTTGTCTTTCAATCAGTCACTGAGAAGATTTGCCTCCGCCTCCTACACATTTTAAGGAAAAATCCTTGAATTTCAGGCTACTAATTTTCATGCAGAGACATCTCCCTTAGACCCAGTACAAGGAACCCAAGCTCAGAGATGCAGGGTTTAAAGTTACATTTGCATCCTCAGTGGTGGCTTTCAGCTAATTCAGCTCAGAGAGCAACTTATTCTGCATGTTAGCATTCAACAATTTGGGTAAAACCTTCTCCCAGTGCACTGTCCAAACAGTCTGCCTGGGATGCTGTCAGTGCTACTATGTTTTCCCCTAGTCTTATGAAGTTTAAATCTGATTTGTGAGTTTATTCCAGATCTGCTTTGCAAAGATTTAAACAGAAGTGGTAAAGTAACCAAGAGGTCTAAGTTAAATATCTTTTCTGTACATGTAAAATCTATCATCAAGTAAAAAAAACCCAAACAAATACCGAAGACCAAACCAACCCCCTACATCCCCCCAAACACTCAACTCCCTGACGTGTTAAAGGACAGAATAATATAAAAAATAAGCCATTCTTAAAATGCCTTGATTACTGGGGATTAGGTAACTTTTAAAAGAGGTAGGTGTTTTAATCTTTGCCCACCATTGAAGGAGGTATATAAAAATGAAATATTTGTTAGCTTTCTACGCCATTATATGTTTGCTGAGTGGTCAGAAAAGCAAAGAAGATTTGAGGGCAAGAGGAAAATGCACAGGTTTTTTAGTGCTAAAATGAATTATCTGGGCAAGCTGGATCTGCAATATGTTCAGCAAACATAGCCTAATTTACAGAGCTAGCTATGCTGGAAATAGGGATAATTAGGCAAGCACTTTTACTTCCTGTTCTTACATGAGGTATTTGAAAACAGGGGTGGAAAGCAGGTTGGGAGGCTGCCAGACTGGTACAAGAATAGTTTTAACATTTTTTACATTAGTGAATAAATACTAAATGGAAGTGTCAGTACAGCTTTTGAAATCTTAAGTTATTCGCATTCAAATACTGAGACTAGAGGAGATGGATAAAAGCAATGATAAAATTTTCACAATTCACCTATTTAAAAAATAGTTGCAAGAATGGCAAGCCCTACATTTTACCCTAAATTGCAGATGTTTGAAACATGTATTTCACCTCTTATTGCAGGAAGTCTAACCTTTGAGTAGAGATGATTGTCTCTGTATTATTTCTTCTTAGGCGAAGCCCAGAGATTTAATAAAGCCACTATGATTTTCTGCTGCAGATAACAGTTCCAAAATTAGCTTTGAGGTGTCTCTCCACAAGATTTTAATTTAACATTCACAGCATAACCAGAGGATAGAAAACAGCAAGCCACATCAGTAGAAACTCTCGCTAATGCCCCATTTACACTAACTAAACATTTTTAAAGCCAAAAGAAATGACAGAGGACAACTGGAAGCTCTGAAGTACTGTTTAATCTTTGCATAGCTAGAGGTGTTTTCTGTGAAACCAGTATGCTTGTGACCTGGAATTTGTGCCTTCTGCGTTTGGTCTAGGCAGCCCCAGAGCACTGTGTTTCCAGGGAGGATAATACTCTTTCAGAAAATATTCTGTCCTTGTAAGCTGGATACTGCCACTTTTAATCACTATGACATGTTTCAGTAACTGCTGAAACCCAACAAGGAAGACACTACTCACAGCAAAATATGGCAGTGTAGCTATGCAGAGGTATGCTAATTTCTGTTATTAGTGGCTAAGAATCCAACAGACACCTATTATCCACCGAATCTCAATCTCGCACATGCACTTCCCAATAAGCACTAATTAGCCATTTAAGAATACATCAGAGAGCAATAGTTTTGTTTAGTTCAGAATAAACAGCAGTGTGAATAAGCTGTAACTGAAAGCTCTGTCACATCTGAAAAGAGAGAAGCCTAAAAGGAACCTATGATGCCTCTATGATTCAGAGCAATTAATCTCTGTGATATGCCTGGTTTTAAATATCCCCTTCTTCTTTTAAAATATGCTTGCACAAACTGTCTGAACAAAAGAGGAGCAAATACAAGTTACTTCTCAATGATTATGTGGAGCACCACCAGCTACTGTTACAGTCCAGGCTGCTATCAGGTACCCAAGGAGCTTAGTCCCACCTCCATCCGTATCAACAACAGGCTTGATTTCAGATCAGGAGAACAGGAATTTTACAAGAGGTCTCTACCTTTCCTTTCTCCTGCTCTACACCACCAGAAACAAAATATAATACAAGTGAACTTCTAATCTGTTAGTTTCCTGTTCTATAATATTTCTGAGTTGCCTTTTTTTTTTCCCTACAAAAGATCAGAAGCAGCAATACCCCTCCTCAACAAACATTGTTCAGTTTCTAACAAATGGAAGAGCCCAAGATCTGAGATATCTCCTCCTAACAGCTATGGCAGATATAAGATTGGAGTCCATGACACACAAATAATGAATCAGAGCATAAATACACACAATTATCATCCTAATCCAGAGCTGAAACAAAACTCTAAATGAGAGCCAGTCAGTATATCAAGTACCCTCTCTTCACAAGAAACTAGTTTCAGCTTCCCTTCAACATCCAGCATTAATATATTTAATAAGAAAGCTAGATCTTTACTCACCAAAGTATCTTCATGATGTATTTGTTTTCCTGGAACCTGCTAACCGGCTCTTTTCTTTCTAATTTTTTCAACATTAGTGAAAAAAATCCTGTTTTTCCTACCCCTCAGCAAGCCTTACATCCTGTTTCCTAAGAGGACTCATCCTCTTGATGAACATGGTGTCCTCCCACCACCATCAGTGAGCCCTCCAGCACCTGCTCCAGCCCAGCAGGCAGAGCCTTTAAATAGGGCCAACAAGCAACAACAAGTTTTACAAGGTTGTGTTATTAGTAGATGTTATTACATGAAGTCGGGTAGAACCCACATAAGCAAGAGGGTGATTAGTATAACTATCTGATACTAATAGAGAAGCCTATTAAAATAATAAAAAAAAACAACCTCCTGATCTGTTAAGAAAATAAATCCTGTAGATAATGAAATAAAATGTATTAAAAAGATTCGGTGGGACATGAAGTGATTGAGGTTCTGCTTAACTGTAGACCTCCCAGTCCTACTGGAGTATGAAAACACTGTCCCTAAGTTGTTATATTCTTTTAAAGAAACTTTATCTTCTCACTTTAATTGCTGTCTACTCTTACAGGAGGTACTGATAGCCAATCTTTTTGGAGCCTGCTGATCCTGGGGCTGTCTGGAGGAAGGAGAAGAGTGGATCAGTACAATCAATACAAAGCTAGACTTGTTCCTACTTAAAACTGGCTTTTGCTCTGGAGTCTGTGCCAGCAAGAAGCAAGAGCTCAGTTTAACACCCACGCTAACAGTAGGTATTAACTTGCTTTTTAGCCAGTACAGTAAATATAAGACCAATGACCTGTTGGTGGCAAGCAACAGTAGGACACAGCTGGTGAGCAGCAAAATCCCAGGGACTAGAGGGCATCATCTCTTTGGGCAGTCTCTGCTCTGCAGGGCTGTTTCTCATTCACTGGCCATCCACAGGAGGGTTTGTGCATGGCCAGCAGGCTCTGCCATGTCTGTTCATACAGCTCTTCTCACTACTTGTGGAATGGAAATTCTAGTTGGCCCAATTAAACATCAAGCACCCTGTTGTGCTGGTTACTGGAGCCACCTGGCCTGGTCTGAGCTGTGCTCTCAGTGGTACCTTGTTGTCCAAGCATGGAGTTGCTTCAGGTCCTCACTGCCAGTTAGCAAGGGCTCAGAGTCCATTGCTGGAGACCAGCCATGCTCTGAGACCTGCTCCCACCATAAATCCCGCCTCTCCTGCCAGCACAATCACATGCCTGACACCAGGTGAGACCAGTTATCCCAGATAGATCATAGAATCATAGAATACTTTGCCCTTCATTATCTATTAGCATGGCATTAGAGAAGGTCTTCAGGAAGGAGAAGAAATGATGGTCTCGGAGTTGTCGAGACAATATTTACCTACAAAAATTCAATAAAACTTTCCTGTTTGTTTTCTTTTACCCCAGAGGGTGGGCAGAGTTGTTACAACATGTTCACTGTGCATTCAGATTTTGTCTTTTTCTTACAGACCATCCCTACAAATCTGGTCCCTTACAGTGTTGACTTCCAGGTGTAAGCCTTGCACCTGTGCATCATCTAAATTCACAGGGATGTCTTAGTCTGGAGTACTGGCATGAGCCTTTTCACAGTTTCACAGGGATGTCTTAGTCTGGAGTACTGGTCTGGGGCATGAGCCTTTTCACAGACTTCAAATTTTATTTTCATTGTTTTATTAACACCGTTTTTGTTCAAAATGGGTCTCTTGCTTCTGTTGATATTATCTCATCAATTTCCTCTTTCACTAGCCACTTAAAATGGGCAATTTGAAGATCACCTTAACTTCAGACTACGCAGTATGTCTTCTGTTTACAAATCTTTTCAACTTGTGTAAAAAGCTGCAGGGTAACAGGCTCCTGATGCTGCGCAGGCTGGCACACAGCCTCCCATCCCTATGCCTGTGAACTGTCTGAGCAAGAAGACAAATCAATACTAATTAATGGTCCCCTGGAAAGTAAATGATTGTTCACAGTGTGCAATGTAGCAAGGAATCCTGTAGGCTATTTTTGCCTTTGATTTATCACACCATATAAACAAGGGTTTATACGTGTAGCCTGGAACCTAGAATCTATTGCTGATAAAGGTCACAGCTTCTGTTGAGATAAAAGGAGCCTACAAACCTGTGAGAAGAGCTGGGTTTTTTTACTTCCATGGATGCAGCAGATAAGAGTGACCATTTCAGCTGTCTGGTTGCTAATTTACAGCAGCTCCTAGGGGTTGAAACATACAGAAAAATATTCAAGAGGTCAAGTATTTTGTGGAGTACCTATATTGACCTCCCATTTCCTGCAAGAAGGATGCTTTTCTGATATTTAGTCTTTCTCTCTAGCAGGCAGAGCTAGAAGAGTAAGAGAAAATTATATTACAAATCATAAATTTTGGCTAGTGAACTCGTCTCTCACAACCTGTGGCAGAAAGTTCTGGTTTCTTTACCTTTGCTGAAAGGTCTGTGAACATGCTGAATCAATTGACATTGCATTGGCTTCATGTGCAACTCAGAGGGAAGGTTCAACAGTGGCCAGTTGTAGGAAAAGGATTTTTTAAATGTGTCAGGCCTTTTAATTACAGATGGTCACTTAGCAATTGCAGCTTTTGGGAAATGAGTTAGTACCATTAGCGGAGGCAGGTCCCTTCCAGCAAGGTTTGTTCTCATGGAACATGAGCAATTTTATTTAATTGCTCTGTGAGAGTACATGATGTTAGGAAATGGCTCATCATACACTGACTCAAACATATGTTTGAGTGTTGTGCTGCATCAATGTCACTTCATTATAAGCATACATCATGAGTTTTGTTCAGAAAACAGCATCCTGGGTTGCAGTGATGATTACCTTTATTTTGCAACACCATAGGAAAACATTGGCTCATGTTCTGCTCATGATTTCCTATAATCTTGGATCCCTGGAGTTTCTATTTGTACTCCATCTATTATTTGTGCAGTTAATCACTCCTGGCAAATGAACCTGTTTGGTCCTGTAAGGTTTCATTCAGTGTTTTCATGTAATTTCTCCAACTAGCCTAGATGACTAGTTTCTAGTCCTGTTTTTGACATACTTGCATCTCCTCCTACCTCAGTGTTTTCTAGTGTAACAGTATAGCTTTAACAGTATAACCATCTATTGCATCTACCAGGTCATTAATAAAAACATTTTGAATACAGCCAACTCCATGCCAGTTGTCTGAGGAGCCAAATAATTACATTCTTCTATTTTTATCATAAGCCACTGCAAATTGCCACATTATCATTAGTTCAGCATGTTTATTCCACCCATTTAGCCTGTGCCAATGAGAATTTACTGTAGAACATACTTTTCTACCTTTTGAATGAGATGTTTAGAGAAGGTGTCGCACATTATCATTAGTTCAGCATGTTTATTCCGCCCATTTAGCCTGTGCCAATGAGAATTTAATGTAGAACATGCTTTTCTACCTTTTGAATGAGAAGATGTTTAGAGAAGGTGTCAAAGTCCATTCTGCATTTTTGATGGTATTTATTGTTTTCTTTCTATCCAGATCTACAATCCATTCATAAAAAGAGATGAGTTTCCTCTAAGAGGATTTGCAGTTGACATATCCATTTTGACTCTTACTCATTTCCTTCTTTTCTTTCATGTGCTCACAAAGACTTTGTGCTTTCCAGGGTTTTTCTGGCATTTGAAGGTAAGCTGACTGATAGACAAATCCCAGATTAGTCTTTTCCTTCCATTCTTAGAAACTGAATATATTTGCCCTTTTCCAGTCTTCTGATACTTAATTACGCTCCATGACTTCCCTAAGATAACCCCAAGTGGTTCTGACATTACTTCTGCCATATTCTTTTGGAGTTTCCTGGGATAAAATCCATCAGGCTCAGGCAGAGTGAAAGTTTTTGAGTTCTCCAAGTGTGCTGATGGCTCCTGGTGCATTTCCACAGTGAGCTCCTACCACTCTGCTGCTGCTTGCATTAAGCCAATCTTTGCCCTTGATCTTGTATCTTAGAAATGCAAAATAAGACAGAGAACGTTGGCTTTCTTGCTTACTGTGCTGATGCCTTCCCTTTTTCATTTGCTAGTGAATCAATAATTTCCTTGGTCTTTTTCCCTCTGTCTCTCAATGTATATTCAGAATTGTTTCTTGCTACTCCTTATACCCCTTGTAAAATCCTGTTCTGTACCTTCACTTTTTAAAATTTTCCCTCTGCATTCTCATGCTATTCTTTGGTACGTGTCTCAGTATCTTCATTTAGTTGCTACTTTCTGCAGGCATCTTCTCTGTGTTTAAGGTGAATTAAGAGCTCATGACTTTCCCCCACGTTTCCAAATCTTCTCTTGCTCACCCAGTTGTCCTTTTAATTTAGATGTGCTGAGAACAGAAGGTGTCAGTGCTACTGCTCTGCTCAATAAAAAGAGCTTAATCCTGATTCAGAATTCTGCCCTGCTTCACCCTACTTTTTCAAGCAAGATTTTTAAAACTCTTCTTCTGTAGACCCCAAAATGCAAACACAAAACACTACAGACAGATGGATGATCAAGAGGCCAGTTTCATCCTAAGGGATTGTAATCAGACTCTAGTAGGTCCCTCCACATACAGCAGCTCGCAGGACTGTAATGTTAGTCATGATAATATATTTGAAATTAAAGTGGAAATAACATTGACCAAACCCACCACCTGCTTTCCCTCTGGACGGTTTTTCTGGGTTATCCCAACACTGGGGCAGTTAAAAAGAAGGCCACAGGCTCATTAACAGATATGGGACAATTCTGTTAAGTTTGCTTACTGTGAGAATCCTTTATGTTTTTCCGGCAATTGAAGTGAGCTTGATATTCAGATAATCAAATGTAATGACTCATTTGAATAATTAAAATGATTCAAGCCGTCTTGAAATAACACTTTGAGAAGAGCTTTTCTCTTCCCTGTTTGAAAGTGAACAAGTGGGTTTCCTTACACATTTCCAGCTTCTTAACTATGAGGCCATAAATTTTGACACTTCGGGTGTCATAGAGAGGGGATACCTCTTAAAATACCCCAATCTGCAGATCTCTGCTGTTCTGTCATGTAAAACAGTCCTGGCTTCTGCCCTCAAAGTTAATTGTGCCTGGGCAGAGAAGCTCAGTGTTTGTCTGCAAATGGGTGCTCTTCCACTGCCACCTTCTGGCCATGACCAGCGGGACTTGAGTGAAGTGGTAATAAAAGAGTTAAATGAACCTGAAAATATAATACACACAAGATTCAACTGTCCTTTACTTTATGCCAGAAAAAAACCCACAAGCAAGCAAACAAACTTACCCACAAGCAAGCAAGCAAACAAACAAACAAACAAACTCCAACAAAACCACCCTCACCTTAAATGTCTTCTGTTGGCCAGAATTCAAACGGCAGTAATTTCATATAGACCTCTACAATTTTCAGCAGTCTGAGGCTTTAATTAAAATCTAATGCTTTGAGCTAGACACCAAGAGCTAACTGTGGAAAAGGCGTTTTCAGTTATACAGAGCTCAAGTCTGTCTGAGTTGTTACAATTGTACAAACTCTGAGGTTAATTTGAAAGTGAAGAATGGTTCAGGTCTATCAGTGACTGGCTCTTTTTCTTGTCTAAGCAGAGCAGGAACACTTTACACCAACGTAAAAGACCTACTGTTAAAATCGTAATACATTTTCTAGTTTCCAGAGCTTTAGGACTGTGCCTGTATTTTCAGGTATTTTTTTAATTTTTGTATTCCTTTAATTCCCTATATTGCTTCAGGTGCTCATCAGGGACATGGTAAAATTTCTAATGTGAAAAGGAGGAGGCTTCCTCCCGAGGAAAGCAGACCACAGCTGTGTTGGAGCACATCCCTGGGCTGTACTCACTGACCCACCTTCATTCCCACAGAGATTTAATTGTGCTCTTGTTATTTTGCAGAGCTCTGTGTGTGCATCTGCTGGTGACTAGGCTGAGCAACCAGTCTTTCTCCATAAGTCAGCTCTGGACAAAATTTCTCCACTTGTGCTGGCGTAAGTGAACCCAGCAGTGAAAAAAAAAGTGCTATTCCCCCAGCATCAGTTGCCAGCCATCATAAAAAAGGGACTGTATGATGAGCCCTTTGAGCTGGTACCCCCACGTCTCTCTGCAGCTGGTGTACACCAGAAGGTATGACAACCATTGCAAGGCCCCATTCTTCCCTTAGTTTGCTAGGGATTGCAGAGAGGACCTTCTTTCTTCCTTCTTTTTTCCAAATCTCCTTCCATTTGGACCAGAATGGAGGTCTGGAAATCATCTATTTCTTTAAGAAACAGTGTTTTTCCTTTGGCTGGGAAATCTCTGTGTGCACAACTGTGAATTGGGTCTGTTTTTTAGAAAAAGCTGGGTTTATTTCATAAAATCAGAGATGGAAATAGATAAAAGTTCTTGATTCTGACCTTTTTTTACTGTTACAGGTATGCAGTGTACTTCATTGATTAAATGGGTGAGAAATGCCTAGTCCCCTTGCGTTTTGGATACAGAATTTAAAATACTCAACCAAGAGATGCCTGCCTCCAGCAGGTGTCAGTGGAAGCTACAGAATGGAGAAACTCTACCAAAGCCAGGCTTTATTCACCCCTCGCCTCTGCAAGGTGCTCTCTGGTCAGGGAAGAGAGTGAATGCTCCATTCTATAAAGAAATGTTATTGTAAGCCAGGTTACTTAATTACTTTTTTCCTTGCTTGAAGTAGAGCTCGAAAATTTGTCAAGTGGAATGCTGTGACTGTCAGAGGGGACAGTGATGAAGCAGGTGTTAAATTTTCATTGAAGGAAGAGTAAGTTTGAATGAGTGACCCAATCCACTGGCATTTCCACAGGGAGTTAAGGGTGCAGGGCTTTACCCTGTGCAGCACAACCACACAAAAGGGCAGAGATAAGGTTCTCTCAGTAGCTTATACCATGACATTTCCTAACCTTTGAGTGCTTTAGATGTCACTGATGGGAACTCCAGAGACATGGCAGTATGATGTCTACTTACCTGATGTCCTGCATCTCAAAGGCAGGGGATTATCACTTCCCTTGGACTCAGGCTGGGATTCCCACAAATTGCTCGCTGCTGTTTCCACTGGTGCTGAGCACGGGCATTACTTGCTGCTCTCATCACACCTTTCTCCCTGCCAGCTTCTATGATTCCTCGTGGCTGTCTGTGACATTGGGTGGTCCCAGAGACACATTCCAAGAGCCAGCAAGGAGCTGGGGCCATGGTACCTAAATCCTGGCTTGTGCTTTGCCGCGCAAACCGATGGCATTAATTGGCAGGTGCCAAAAAATAGCTTGGGTACAGGGGTCCAGGTGTGAGTGCTCCCTGGCCAGCTACTTTGAATACAACTGCACAAATGCACATTTTAAAATAGGACTAGAATATAGTTGAATGAAGACTGATGAAGGTCTGAGTGGTCTTCCCTGCTTTGACGCTCACTAGAGTGCTAATGGGACCTAATAAAAAAAAAGAACTAATAAAATCAGAACTACCAAGCTAGTTGTGCTGCCATATCCAGGTAGCTTTTGGGGCACTGGGAAAAAGGAGACATCTACATATCTGAAAACAACTGCTCAAGGGTAGTTTAATTTTTTTGCTCTCCAAGCAGACAGTGATAGTTTTTGAGTGAAATTCCCAGCAATTCCCTTGTTCTCCCCCTCAAGCACACCCTGCAGAATAGTGTTTGCTGACTTCCACCCCACACAATTTCAGGCGGATTCCTGCTGGTTACCAGTCAAGGTAGGGGCAGTTTTAACCTTACAAATGGCAGGGTCCGCTCTCGTCAAAACGTTATGAACCTTTCTAAAGCCTTTCTTTGCTGTTCTATTTTACTGGTGACATGGAGTGGCAGCATAACATAGCAGAGATTTAAGAAAACACTGTTGTACGGTGTAACTTCTTCATTATCAAGGCAACATTCACAAGACAAGAATGCTTTTTTGTCACACATGTGAAAACAGGAAACAAATTACCTGTGCCTCATAAAGGACCTTGTAACTGATCTGAGACTCTTGTGTTTGGCCTGAGCTGCCACGTGTGTACCCCCCCATGCCTGCAAAAGCCCTACTGAGGGCTGTTGCACAGGCATACATATGTGTAAGAACTCCGTAATGGGTTTAAACTTTAGGAAAAATTAACACTGAGGATAACTTGTTGCAACACGTAAACATGTTTCCAGTTATTTATTTTCATTAGCACTTAAATGCATTACAGATTTCTCAAGCATTCGTAGCCCTGCAGAGCAGCTTCCAGAGGGGATTTTGCTGGCAGTCCCCAGGCTGTCGGTGTCAGGCACGTGCCAACATGGGTGGATTGTGAAGAAGGGCATGTAGGAGAAACGTTACAAGGTCATTTGCAAGCTAAGGCCACTTTTTCTGTTTGCCAGCGTATAATAACTAAATATCTTCTTAGTATTATGTTGATAACAAATAAGGTATACTGTCCTTGTGCTCCATGATGTTCTCTGAACCCTCAGCTGCCCGTGTGTGTGCATACACACAGCTCTGATACTCTGCCTCACTGGATCCAACAAGTGCAGGTTGTTAGCAAGCATTAGCTGAGTGACTCAGAGTTGTATGTTAATCATCCCTTAAAAAAAAAAAAAAAAAAAGGTAATTGAAAGCTCATTTGAGGAAGTAAAAAATCAGGAAATATCATTGTCATCTTGCAAAGGACAAAAACACCTTCAGATTCTCTGATTTCCATACTGAGAATCTTCTGCTGTGTTTTTAAAGCATTTATTAAGAGAAACTTCCCTTGTGAAGAGCTACCCTCACTTGGGGAGAAATGTTCAAAATGGTGGCAGTAGCTGTTCTGTGAGACAATTCAAGTAACATAAATATGTGGTGATTTTAAACCACTGATGTGTGGTGTATTTCCCCAGAAGATTTCATTAAAAGAAGTTCCTACCCCATATCACTTGAAGATCACGATGCCTCAATGCCACTTCAAAGGAACATTTTAACTTTGTTGAATATTAACAAGGGGTGAACCCACCTATCTCGTGTGAATAAAACATTTTGTGTGATGTTTTATTAACAAGTTCATCAACACACATTTGCAAAGCTTTTCATGATCCTCTATCAATTAATCCATTTACCTATTCAGAAAAGCAAATTTATTAAAACAGGCGTCCATTATTGAATAACGACACTAAAAGTCTTTAAAGACACTTGGACTGATACACAAAATCAGTTTCTATTAACATCAAGTATAGCAAAATTAAAAAAAAATACTTAATCTTAATATCCATTATCTTAATTTACAATTCTCTAGCAATGAATCTCATGTTCATTTATTCCTGGATCTATAATTGAAAGTTCTGTCATAAATTCCCAACATCTTTTTTCTATTGTATTTTATTCATTATGTTGCATCAGAATTCAGAGGAAGAAATTATAGATGATTCTTGATGTATTATGCAAACTGTTTTCTTGAAGTAAATTCAATGAAGGTTACAAAATCTGTCTTTAAGAAAGATTCAATAAAGTATATGAGGAAATAATTTGGACTTGACTGTAAATAGGAACCATGCTCACTCTCATGCAAGAAATTACTGAAATCTATTGCTGTCAACAGTTTCCACAATACTGAGGAGCTGGTCTGTTGGTGTTTTGCATTTAACGTTGTCTCTATATACCCAGTGCCAGCATTTACTTTTAAAATGAGGTGGCTTGATTGTTAAAAATGCCAATGTGCCACTTCCAAGGTACTAGAGATTCCTTATAGTCTCCTTTCCTGTGATGAAGGGGATGGGATTTTGGGTGATGAACGCAGGGAGAATAGCTGTGGTTTTGGTGACTAAGGCTTGGTCAGGAAAGGGCTGCTCCTTTCTTCAGGGGGGGTTCACACAAGAGGTCCTATGCCTGCAAGCACTGGGTTGTGGTGCCAGGGCTTCTGAGCCTGAACTATGGTGCTTGGACACCTTCATGGTGTCACTTTGTTGGGGAGTCTTCAAAGCTGAAAGCTTGACATTTTCTATACCAGAGCTTTGCAGACACCCCCAAGCAGGGAAGCAATTCTACAACAGCAGATGCGAATCACTTACTTAAGGCAATATCACGAATTTGAAGACAGCTTTTCCCAACACTATACTGACAAATCTCTCTTAGCCTTGATGGGATGGGGAAGAACATGACTCACTCGGGGAGGAACTTTGCAGATGTGGTGTGCGTTCAGCTAAGAAGGACACCATAGCAGCCTACGTTGAACGTTATACATGATACCAGAGGTAGCCACCCACCTGGAGCTACTTACCAAAATTTGCATGTGGCCAAGAGCCACAAAGCATGTGCTTCAGGGAGAGAAGGCAATGGCAAATTCAAAAATGGCAAATTCTGAAGGACCCTTTGCAGGTGGGAGAGTTATATTCCTGAGCTCTTCGTGCCGTGACATGGGCTGGGGCTGAGTTAGTGGGTGGCTGGATCTGAGATGCATGATGGTGCCATTCCCACTGGGACCCCAGCCAGTCATTTGGGCTAGCTGGTGGCTGCAGCGTTGGCCACCTGACACAGCCCCAACTGGGGAACTGCACCAGAACTGCTCCCAACCACCAGCTGCAAGCTGACACCGGTAGTGAATAGACACAGGAAAAATCCCTGCAACTGCAGGGAGTTTATTATGAGGTTGTGCCACTTTGGGCTATGAATGTGACATCACAAAGTGATCTATGGCTCTCATTTTCCAGCATTCAGTGGTGCTTCCACCTACCTCAGTGAGGTAATCAAACCACACTGTGAGAATAACATCTAGCAAGGCGCTGTGTGTATCCACATGTTTAGGGAAAACTATTTCTTTCTTTCTTTTTTTTTTTTTAAACATGTGACACTGATTATCTGCAGATACTTGATGTGCTTGTGATTTCAATCAGCATTTTGTTCATTCATTGCCTCTTAGTTTATTGATTTATAAGCCCTTTAGAATGGTATGATTAGTGCTAGCATTTTATTCTCAGTGGGGGTAAAATGGTATTTCATTATTAACGTGTTAGAAGCTATTTCAAACTGACAGTTTGTTTTGAACCTGGGCAAGAGAAGTGACATTTACATTTGGAAGTGGAAGATTGACATAGAAATTATTCTGAAACATAATTACAGTAAAGGCAAATGCAGAAGAAGATAGAAATTCCAGCTAGAGTTTCTGGGGGCTCCTCTGCTGTCGGTAACTAACTCCTGCTCTTTTCTCAGCTCAGAGTAATGAGACATAGCAGTGGTCCCTGTAGGCATTTATAGTAGATGCAGGGTCAAGATTTTTACCCATTGAGGCAACTCAGCTCAGGGCTGCAAGTGAGGATATAAGGTACATGCTGGTCCTACTGCCCCAGAAAGCTGCAGTGCTGTGACAACACCCTGTGCTGGACAAACCAAAGGATTTTGATTTCAGTGACTGACTCCCCATTACCGAGGTCTAAAGCGACTTTTCCATTGCTGTGAGTAGGAGCAGAGGCCGGGGTCACACTCAAGAGCTGGGAGTTTCCATCTTGGCACTAGAGCTCACGAGATGGGGACACTCTGCAAGTTTCATACAGAAGTTATGTGCAAACTATTAGGCACGGTGTAAGGAATACACAGACCCAGAGAACAGCAATGAGTCAATACATTGCATGAAAAACAGTTGCCAAACATGACATTATTTTTGCTATCTTATCTGGACTAAGCTAAGAAAGAATACAAATTTACCACTATTGCATTTTTTGTTTGTTGGGTGATTTTTACAATTATTTCTCAAAGGTACATAGAATCTATTACGATGTAGTTTTAAATATTTAATAGTTTGCAAGTAGATTAAATAAATAAAACGTTGGGACTCAAAATTCTTTTCCTTAAATGCATAGCCTTTTTGTTTGTGCAAGGCTGAGAGCCTTAAACTATGCCAGTGAGCATGCGTTTCTGCTTGAACTTACTTAAAACTGCAGTATTATTAAATTCTTAGGATGAAATCTTAGCCTCATGGAAGTCAACCGGAGCGCTGCCTCTCATTCCAGCGGGACTGAGATTTCAGATTTCTGCAGGGTGCACTATTACTTTATCCCTCCTGAGCTGCTGTGTTCTGGTGGCCGATCTCATTACACTGTGCTGTTTCATATTCCTTTCTAATGAATGAAGTAAAATGTGTATCCATACATACTCCCTTCATAATAAAGGAAGACAATGAAAAACAATCATTAAAAATAAATGTCCAGTTTTATCTGAATAACACAGAGAAGGCGGCTCAATGACTAGACATATGGAAGAACATTAATATATTTGAGGCTAGAATTATTCAACTCCAGATGAAGAAGAGTTGAAGGAAGCAGTATGCAATTAGATACAATTATGAAAGATATACAGGAAATTAGAGCTGTTCGTAGATATTTTTCCAATTAACATTTGTCTTTCATTGAAGGAAAACCTTTAACTGGAAATAACCACCAGAATTTTGCCTCATCAAGCAAAATGCTGATTTCTTCTTTATTGGAGGGGGAAACACAAAAAAACCCTCCCTTAAGAGTTTTGGCGGGTGAAAGATTCAAAGACTGAAAATTGTTTCATGTTTCAATGAGAAAAATCAAAATTTCCATGAATAAGTTCCTGGATGAAATAGTAGAACTTGTCTTTATCCTAACGATGACATCTGTTTGCAATAACACTCCATGCCAGTAAACGATGTTATTTTAACTAATCTATTGGCGTGGCGATGAAAGTGACAGTAAAATGTTGATATGGAAGCTAATTTCTGTGTTTGGCCTTGAGATCCATCTTCACAGACGCAGAGTGAGTGCAGAAACTATTTTTGGCAACATCATAGCAATCCAGATTTAATTCTGACACTTCTCTGCCTTCCTGAAATCCAAGGAAGACATCTGGCTGCGTTCTCTGCGTATGTTTGTGAAGTGCCATTGAAATCATTTGCATCAGCAGTGAATTTGGAGATAGAAATGTGACGAGACGGAGCAGATGAGGAGGAGGGGACCAAAAGCTTGGGTTATGAAGAAAAAAAGAATGGCAGCTCTTCAACGTATAATATGCTTACTGAAAGCTGGGAATAAGATGTCATTCTGAATGTGTTTCTGTGAACTTTTAACTTTGTTTAGTGCTTCTATATTGTTCAGACCATGATTTATATGGAATTATGCACACGCATGGCATGTGAGGAACGAGGGGATGGCTCTGCCTGATTCCCAGGGGAGCTCCTGCCGAAGGCGTCTGCGGTCCCTGCCATGGGTGTGCATCCAGCCCTTTAGAAGAATAACTGACTTAAGTGTTCGTGAGTTATCAGCTAATTTAATACTATTTACAGCGGCCACAGACTCGTCATCATTTTTTGGAAGCTAGAAATGTTTACTTGAGCAAAAATAGCTGTGTAGGTTTTGTTTGACGTCGTTTTGCTTAATAACGCCGCTGCCTCGCCGTCTTCAGCCAGAAGTTTTAGTTACTGGCAGCGTGCTCAACTTCCAGACTCCCTCAAAAAAAAATAAAAAATTAAAAAGAATAATAGCACTCCTCATCTGCTGGGATAATTGTGTCTTAGGGTCCTGCGGTGGCAGCCAGGGCCAAGTGGATGCAGTCGGAGGGCCCGGGTGCCCGGTGGGACATGGTACTTGGTGGGACATGGTGCTGGTGGGACATGGCACCCGTTGGGGATGGCACACGCGTGGTGGTGCAGATGGGCCCCTGCGTGTTGAGGCACAGCTGGGGCGGGAAGGCTGCTGGCTGCTGCCAGACGTGCTGGCTGGGCCTGTCTGCAGCCTGCCCACACGGCGGCCATGTGGGGGGAAGGCAGGCGAGCGGCGCAGCAAACTGGCTTATGGCTGTTTCGTTTTGGAGACCACTTTTTCCGAGCGTCCTAAACACGGGCCTTAATCATCAGCACTTCTGAAGCACTCATCATTCTTGTATCCAGGCAAGGAGCCTTGTTATTACCCTTTGAGAGATACCACATTCCCTCATTTCCTATGGAAGGGGGCCTGCCAGCAGTATCAATACCGGCACCGCTCGGTTTGTTTCAGATTAAAAATGTCCCCGGGGAAGATCTGTGTTCGTCTTTGGCAGGGCCTCAACACAGTCACGGGAACAAACTCTTGCACTGGGCCACCAATGGTTACCTCCAGAGACTGCACTGGTGGTCACCTTCACTGGTCACCTTCACCAAAGGCACTGCTTTGCCTCTGCCAAAAGGACAAAATGCTTCCTGCTGGAATTGAGAAACCCTCCCTCTCAGGCTTCTTCGTGTTAAAAGAGAGGCAAGGAGAGGTTACCTTCCGGCACTGACCACCCTCAAACCTCCCTCTGCGTGGGGGTGGGTTGTGGTGACTCTGGCCCTTGGTGTGGTGGCTGCCCCTGGGTGGTACAAGCCTGACTGTCTGGGCTCCAGTCCCGTGCTGGAATGGATGGTTGGAACAAAGGGAAATGCAAAATACCGTCTGCAAGGCCCTGGGTGCATGGCTGCCCACAGCCTGACCTGCTCCGAGCTACATCTCCCACCAGCGGAGAGCGTAGGAGGAACCGAGAGGAAAAGCTGTCTTTTCAGCAAAATTTAAATTTGCCTCCTGCATTTCCAGGAGTTATGAGATGCACGTACCATAACTATGGATACTCCTTAGAGGGATGCAGAAAGACTACACGCCACGGCTCTTTGCACAGGGAGACCAAGGGATGTCGCAGTCCAGCTCATGTGTGGAACGGCCAGTCATCGAGGGTGAGGAAAATACCATATAGATGTGATATCACAAGTTATATAATATCATGGCCAAATCTCTGCAGCTGGATATCATCAAATCAAAATTAGAAACTCATTGGAAGCAAAGGACAGTCTTTGCACAGATTGCCTATAAATCTGCAATAACTAGTTCTCCCTGGGCGTAACATCAAAAACATTTTTTAGTGTCTCATTAGTAAGAAAATTTATTGCTCAACTATTGAACTATGTCGATTTTTGAAAACATTGTGTGAATAATTCCAGAAAGCATGTGTTTGATTTGTATTCGTTTTGTGCCGCTGGATAGAAAAAGTGGCTTTTCCCCCATGATGAAATGACACTAATCATGAAATTAAAAGGTGAAGCATGTCTACAGTTTCAGAACAAGGTAAATTTTTATAAATATGCTAATGCCCTCCCTTCCCCATAAGTCAAACTAAGACTAAGGAGTTCATACCCCAGCTGAGCTTAAAAAAAAAAATAAAAATAGAAGACCCAATTACAGCTCTGTAGAGGGGAAAAGAACTCCTCCCAGCCCTTATTATTTCTTCTTTGTGCTGCAGTGTGTTTCCCAGCTGTGTCTGTTGGCCAGTTTTGTGGCTCAAATAGCCTGGAAAAAAAAAAAAAAAAAAAAGATTGAGAAAGAAGGGAAAAGAAGGGAGAAATTTAAATCAAACTTGGCGTTGTCTGCGTAGGATGGATGGAAAGAGTTTACAAGTACCTGTTACACGGTGCAGATTTACTGACAGTAATGTGTATGCATGAGTTGGGTTAACACTGCTAAGTGCAGGCAGAGAGCTATCTTTTCTCACGTTTTAGCAATAGGGAGGGCAGAATAAATGGCTCCAAGAGGATTCACTAGCGTGGGTGCAAAATTCCTTTAAATGCTTGGGCTCTGAGGCAGGTGGTTCTGCACCCAGGCATCTCCCTCAGCTTCAGCAGAACTGCATGGATGAGGGTGGGCGAGCAAGTAACAGAAAGGCACCATTACCCTTCACCCTCGTTACATGCTCCTCTGCAGACACATACCTGTCAGCAGGCCTGTAAGATGAAGGAAAGGTTCTGAGCATGAGGATTTGTGACACCGTGGTGGCCCTGCAGGTCCCCAGGACGCAGGGGCAGCAGGAGCAGGCAGGGGCTGCCATCAGGAGTGGAGCAGCTTCTGGGGCAAGTCCATATCTGGACCATCCAAAGGCTCAGCTGGCGTTCAGGCTTGGGATTAGCTGGTGAGCAAAGTGCAGGGGGGACAGACAAGTTGTGCAATTAAACCCACTTGCCTTTGGAAACTTGACCGGTTGATTGTTTTTATCACACCGTTAGCAGGGTTTCTTCAGTGCTCCAGCCCTGCACTCTCCCTCCTTGCACGACCTGCTCCACAAGTGGAAACTAACCACCAGGTCTCACATCAAGGAATTTATACTGCAGGAAAATGAAAGAGGAAAGAGGAACCGAGTCGGTGGGGCCAAGTGGTCTGGTCAGGGTTACTCACACCTCAGTGGCAGAGTCAGAAATAAACTCAGGCTGGGGAATCACATCCCGATGCCCACCAGACCGTGGAAAATGCAACTAAATTCCCAGCTGTCTTTGCAAACACAGCTTGTTGTTTTTTTTTTTTTTTTCCCCGAAGTGAAAAATATAATAAAAAAACCCCTGAATCTATGTAGTGTTTTTAGTATGTAAGTCCTTTTCATGAAATACTTTCAGCATCGTCTAGTCAGGGAACTGTGGAAACCCTCCCAAAAAAAGGCATTGCTGTTGTAAAGCCCCATGCAGATCTATGAGCAGTGACTTCCAAGTCCTGCCCTGTGAACCTCTGTACCAGCAGCACCAGTGAGGACGAAGCAGCTGGTGGTTAGGAAGGACTGGTGGGGCAAGTTGAGTGCTTCCTAAAGAGGTGTTGGAGGCCAGTGGTGTGGCTGTCCTGGCTCTGCTTCTGGCACACCACATCCTGGCTGGCAGAGGTCCTGGTGGGCTTCCTCCCACCTTCAGGCATCACCACCTTAAGCACCAGCAATCCCCATGCTGGAGACGTTTCTCAGCCAAGACTTCCCACTCGGCGCTGTTGTTTTTAATGAGGGATGCCCTCCCCAGCTCCTGGGGACACGGGAGAGTCCCTCCTGGAGGAGGTGAACCTCCCTGGAGCACCTCTCTGGCTTCCCTACAAAGACCACCGAGCTGGGCTCCAGAGGACACCAGCAGCGCTCCCCCACTTCTTTCCAGCTGTGCTGGGAAATCTCTTTTCAGAACATTCATGGGAAATGAGAAAATACAGGCACAGCCATGGCCTTCACAGGAATGAAAGTGAGCCCCCCACCTCCCCCACGACCTCGCTCTCCCACGCCAGGCCCCTTGAGCCCAGCTTTATGGGTGAGAAGGATCAAAGGGCTCCAACTGCTCCCATATGGTAAATGGCCCTGTATGTTGTGTATAATTACACACAAGCATCCCCACATCCATGTTCGGTCTCTATTAAAGATCGCTGGGTGACAGCCAGAGCTGTTTTCCCAAGGCAAGATCAGCTCCAGCCATCAGGGCAGTGGCATCACACACTCTCATACACACATCCCGGCAGCCGTGGGGCCAGGACCCCCAGAGCCATGGGTCAGGATCCTCTCCACTGCCCACTATCCTGCCCAGCAGCTCTGGGACAAGGCAATACCTGCGGCCAGTGGGGGCCTTCCCTCCCACACCAGCTTGGAAAGGTATTTTTCAGCCACAGGGTGGCATCTGATGGATGCTTTCATGCAAAGTTAATGCTCCTCGGGTGAATTCAAAGCTGGCCTTTTCTAAAATTAATTTCACTTTGTTAATATAACTCCCCAAAAGGGATATTTGCTTTTTATTAAAACTGGGCAGAAACGGGAAAAAAAAATCAGCCCTTCAGTCATTTGTTTTAGGCTGTTGTGATCCTTTTTTAAAGCAGACACCTGTGCAGTGGATGCACGGGTGCACGTGGCAACCCTCAGGGCAGGGCTCTCGCCCCTCTTGGGTGAGAGAAAGTGAGGCAGAAAAGGATGAAAGAGGTGTGATGGAGGTCTAAGACTGAAACACAGTTGATTTTTTCCTTTGTGTTCAAATAGCACAATTTGGAACAACTTGGAGATCCAGAGGGAAGCACCCCTCAGTGCCATAAATGATGTTGGACTAAGCTGGAAGGGGCAGGAAATCCCACGTTCCATTCTCAACCTCATGGTGAAGCTGCATGATGACCCCCAGAAGTGCATGATAGCTTAGGGTACACGTTCAGCCTGGCCACCCACCACCTGCAGATTGCTCCTCACTGTTTCCCAAGCCAGCACTTACCAAACATAAGAAGAAAGTTTATTTTGGCAGAGCCATCTTACCTGGGTAGGTCTGTCCTGTGGCAGAAGGACACTGCGTGGTGGCGTTGCAAACCATAGTTGCCAAACTGCCTTCCTTGATCATCCTTCTGGGCTGGAAATGGGGAAGTTCCGTCTCTAAAGGCCTGAGCTCTCAGCTCAGCCTGACTTCATTTCGGGCAGGGCTTTGTGCCATACTTCACTGCTGGGTGGGTTTCTTGTTAACATGCACCATTGCAAAAGTGGCACTGGAGGGTTCTTGGGTAAACTGGTCCCTGAGATGAAGTTCAAAGGTTGACACAAGGCTTCACATGAACACCCAGGCTGCTATGACAGCCTCCTTTTTGTAAACACAACCCCTGTGAAACTTGGGTGTTCTTTGATTGTTTTCTTAACTGAAGAAATTCCTCCCTCCTACCCCTTCCAGCTATTGTTACCTTGGGTCACCTCCTACAGAAGCTGGTAGCAGGTCTTGCCGGGGATTTTTTGGCAACAAAATATTTTCAAACAGAAAATATACTGGCAACGGAAAGCCTGTGATTTGTGGTGGTCTGCCCAGCTAAGAAGAAAAAGCAACCAGGCTTTTCATCAGGAAGACTCCTCTACTTCTCAAAGGGGGGGCTTCCCTATGGCCATGACTACCTCAAAGACCGGGTTGCTCACCCATTTCTGTGAAGGGCTTTCTGCAGGTCTCCTCGATGCTCTATGGGGCCGGCAGTAAGGGATGTTTTCCTTCTTTGCTCCCTGCTTTCCCCTGTTGTCTGTTTGCTGGCCGCTGTGGTTCAGAGTGACATGGCGATGTTGATACCTGGTTTGCGTCCAAGCAGTGTTTTTTTCAAGTAATTAGTTTGGGAAGTAAAAAGCCTGCGTTGCTGTGCTTTTTCAGGGAGCGGTGGGTTAGGTTACCTGCTGAGTTAGACAGGTTACCTGTTCGGGGCTTTTTTTTCCCAATTCTAGACTTGTGATAGCCTGGGAAAAAAATCGTCTTTATAGAGGAACCCTTTAAAAAACAACCACGGGTGCCCCCACCTTTCTCTGCTCAGTAGCCCAAGGGCAGACTTAATTAAAAGTTCCTTCAAAATATGCTCCCCACGGCTCTAAGCTACTGTGTTTCAAAAACCCTGGTGCTGTGCCAAAGTGGGAGCAGGCATATATTAAAGTGACAGGTACAAAGGAGATGGTTATATTCCTTGTGCTCCCTTCTTCCCTGATCCCTCTGTGCTGAAGGCCCACAGCCGAAACATTATTGAAAATAAAGAATAATGGCCTGTCCTCTCCCCTGCCCATTGAAGGAACAGATGATAGCTAACCATTTGCCTTTTGCAAGCAGCCTCCTCGGCATAGGTTCCCACTCCCTGTGGAGATTCATCCCCCAAGTCTCGGGAATGTTTTCCTGGAAATAGCAGCTTGGTCACACCATGTCTCTGCTGGCAGCGTGTCCCGTGGAAGGCTGCCACGCTGCCTGCGCAAGGACCATCAGGATAGAGTGCCTTAATATCTACCAGCTTCTCGTTAGCGGCTGAGATAATCAAAGCCTTCTTGTTACTGGGATACTTTTGAATTTTCCGAGCGCAATAGCACGTCCCAGACACCACTGGCCGCAGCCTCCGCGGTAGCCAGCAACGAGAGCCAACGTTGGGTTGAGAAACAATCATTTCAGAGAGAAAGGTGGAATCATCACTTTTCCAGCCTATTGACAGAGAGCTAATGACAGCCACCACCAGGCAGCAGGAAGAGATAAACATCCTTCCCCGAAGACTGAAGAGAGAGAAGGAGCATGAGTTGGAGCACATTAAGTTAATCTAACAGCTTGGCATGGACTCGCTTCCCATTTTCACAGTAAGTGGGAGCCTTATTCTGTCAATGTGCTGAGGATTTTATTTCTAGAGATTTATAGCCACAGGTTCTGGAGTGCTCTGTAATTACATGAGTTTACACTTGCAGGGACAAAGGCTAAGTAAATATTTTATTAGGCAATTTTTTATCTTATTGAAACTGAATACACATGTGATAATTTGCCTGGTGAATGGGGAAAGGATAGTGAAATAAATAAGATAGTTTACACAGAGCCTTGTTTGTGGGCTGCATGCAGAATCAGCGCCGCAGGCTGCGTTACTCCCTGTGCAGGTACAGCAAGTGACACCCATGGCCAGCACAAGAGCCCGAGTGCAGCCACGCTGGGGGTGAAATGTGCCTGTCCCACAGGAAGAAAGGGACACGGAAAGCCTCCTGGTACAGAGACACTGTCCTGGGACTGATGAATTTATTACAGAGTGTCTCCATCAGTATTTCTCTCTTGACCTTTGTTTCTTTAAGATACAAATGCTTTACTCCACCATTCACTCATTTGCAGACGCTGGAGCAAAAAGGAGCACAAAGAGGTGTAGGAAGGCTCCTCCATGCAACCAGAAACATGCACACACCGATGGCCCCTCTGAGACCTGCTGGGTACCTGCCACCCACACCGACATGGGTTAAAAGCACCCAGAGCCCTTCTGTATAGTATAGCCTTCAGCTGATTTCTGATCTTAACTCCAGGTGTTTTGCTGAGATTGCTCCTAGTTAGTAGCAGTAAGAAGTCTCCAGGATCACTCAAAGGCCACAGAGCAGTGAGGGTCCCCAGGGGATGCCAGCACTGCCGATACGCAGCTCTCCATCACACCCTGCCACTTATTATGATAGAAATTATAAATAATATAGGTCACAGCTTGTAAACAGGACCTCCTGTTACTGCAGGAGCTATCAGCCAGCTAACAAAGTAGATGCAAAATGAACTTGCATGGGGAGTACAATCATCATTGGCATTGATTCACTAGTAGGGCAGATTCATTTCACAGAATCACAAAATCTTCATGGATGGAAGGGACATTTGAGATCATCGAGTCCAACCACAAAAAAAAAACCCAAACAAACTTCAAAAAACCCCACAATAAAACCCAACCCACAAACAGACACAAACCAACAACCTCGGGCACTAGAGCATGCCCTGAAATGCCACATCTACACGTTTCTTAAATACATCTGGGGATGGCGACTCCACCACCTCCCTGGGCAGGCTGTTCCAGTGCCTGACCACTCTCTCAGTAAAGCAATTCTTCTTAATATTAAATCTAAACCTCCCCTGCCACAACTTCAGACCATTTCCTCTGGTCCTGTTGTTATTCCCTTGGGAGAAGAGGCCAACCCCCACCTCTCTACAACCTCCTTTCAGGTAGTTGTAGAGGGCAATGAGGTCTCCCCTCAGCCTCCTCTTCTCCAAACTCAACATGCCCAGTTCCCTCAGCCTTTCCTCGTATGACTTTTTCTCTAGACCCCTCACCATCTTGGTGGCTCTCCTCTGGACACACTCCAGCACCTCAATGTCCTTCTTGTAGTGAGGACCCCAGAACTGAACACAGTACTCTGCTTTTCACTGCAGTGAAAAAAAGTATGGCAAAACTTGAGGCTCATCCAAGAGCACACCAGCAAGGCTGCTCTGAAGTTTGCTGTTGGGTCTGCAGAGAAGAGAGTGATAGAGCACACCAGCAAGGCTGCTCTGAAGTTTCCTGTTGGGTCTTGCAAAAAAGAGAGTGACGAAAGAGTGAGATTTTACAGGAGAAACACTTAACCTTGCAGAAATTGTTGAAATTAAACAGTTCAAATTAGTATATCTTGGTGAAGAAGCATTAATATAACTTTTTTTAGTAGCAAGACATTTAATAAACATCTTCATAGGCACATGTATAATTGACAAAAAAGAAAGCTTCCTATAGCATTCCAGAGATTCATATTATCATTCTGTTCACAAACAACTGCAGCCTGTTATAAGTCCCAGGGCACAAAATTTTCTAAGAATAGTCAAGGAACCTTAGAATTAACATATAAAATTTGGTGATCGTTTGCAACTTCATTAAATACTCAGATGCATAATAATACATTATTGTTATCTTGATTTTAAATTTTAATTGCATGAAGTTTGGTCCCTCAATAATTAACACATTGTACATCCCACCTAATTCACGAACTAATTGTCATTTCCTAGTTCCTAATGTTACTTGCTAATTCTGCCAGTGATAGAGAATTTTATGTCAAAACTCCCCAGTAAGTGACATTCTGCATGCACAATAATGACAAAACAAGTCAATTTACTGCAAAGTTGCTGAAAGACAGAGCTTTTTTAATTGCGTATTTGTTACCTTCATTAAAAGGTAAGTGGCTCTTCAGTTATGTATTTGCCCATTTCTTACACATTAAAAAAGTGCTAATGAACCTGATTAAAATTAATTGAAAAGGTCTAAGATCTGCAAAGAGATCCTAACATCAACAGACTTCTAATTGCTGCTGAAAGATGGACTTAAATAGGGTTTAGCCGAAGATAGAAATTCATTTTCTGGCTCGGTTGTAGCGGAACGATATGGGGAATGCAAAAGCGATCCAGAACCGCAACACCTGGTTATGGATGCAGAAAATTCTGAGTGTCTGGACACTATTTCCTCTCACTCCTCTCTGCTGATAACTGCTCTTCCTGCCCTCCATCCCCTGCGCCGGGCAGGCTGCGTTACAGCTGTAGGGGGAAGAACAGGCGCTCGCGTGAAAAGCAGCGGGGGGAAAACTCCAGGCTGCCCCAGCCTGAGGGTTTGCTGGGCAGACAGGGTGGTGACGCGTGAAAAGCAGCGGGGGGAAAACTCCAGACTGCCCCAGCCTGAGCATTTGCTGGGCAGACAGGGTGGTGAAGTACCAGGGAAGGGCTGGATTTTAGGCATTTTAAAGGAAATACCCACTGGAAGAGGAGTGAGAAGAGGAACCTGAAACCGAGGTGCTACAAAGAGAATGGGGGAATGATGCAGGAAAGGGCTGGCCGCTCAGCTCTAGGGACCAACTAGGGAACATTATTAATGGGGAGGTCTGAGCCCTGCAGAAAATGGGGTGTGGTGGAAATCTTACTTTTTATCCCACCCTGAGGTTTCTTGGAAGTTGTCCTAGCGCTGGTCACCCAGGATGCAGGGAGAGGACAATCCCTGCTGTGGTTCCTGTTGACATGAAACCAAGCTGAACACTACAGTTGACTCCCAGGATGTTTGAAACCTCCTCGGGAACCTTTCTGGCTATCAGGAATGTTTTGTCCCTGCTATTTGTGTGTCTTCAGCAGTCACCAACCCCACAGAGCCAGTAAAAGCAGTTCATTCCTCCTCTTGTTATGCTCATCAGCAGTAGAGTAGCTGTCTAAGCTGGGGACAGGGTATGTTGATTTATTTATAGCATGAATAGAGAGTTGCCTTGGATGACACTCTCTCTCTCAAACTTAAGAAACCACTATATTACTTTAACTGCACCATTAGAGTTTTGCCTTTTCTTCTGTGCTCCTCCACTCTCCATTCCCATTATTCCAGGATATTCTAATCTTATTAGAACTATTTTCTTCATCACTGTTAATAGCATACACCACTTATCTTGCTACCACTGTGTAAATGGGAAAGAAGAGAAAAACATATGAGCTATTTTAATTTTTTTTGTTTTGATTTAATTTAAATTGCTGAATGAGAAAATAGCTTCTTCTAGTAATTCCGCTGTAACTAACTCAGTTTGATATTGGTTCTATTAGCCTTCTAATAGCATGAAAGCTAAAAAATTAAATCGTTCCACTTCCACATTCATAATTATGTGCAATTAAAATCTTTACATACCCAAAAGTCTTATATGAAGCCCTGAACCCTTCAACTGTCACTCTTCATTATCTCCAAGCCTAACAATTTTACAGTGACACATTGTACACAATGAGATGTGCTAAAGAGGAAATATTATATTTTACTGATGTATGTGTTCTTTAATTTCTCTGAATTAGCTTTTTGATATGGATGCTAATTGTTTTCTTTGAAAGGAGTCGCCACAGATATGTGATTTCTCTATGCCTGTTGCGCTTCAAAAAAAATACAGTTAATTGCAGGAAACAGGAATTTCTCTCTTTTTTATATATAAAAAAATAATCAGCTGCATATCAAAGGAATGAATCTTAATCCAACTTTCTGATTGTACATTAAAAAGAAACCTTCAGTGTTTGTGACCAGCACAGAGTATTTGGCGACTTTTGATGTTTCCCCTTTTCATTTATTCATGAGGAGAGATGAATAATTAAAACAGGACGTTTGGCAAAACCAGCACACACACAAAAAATATTTCCATATGAACTTCCAGCTTCAGCCCGTGATCGTCTACGAGACACGTTACTGCAGGATTGTCCATATGGCAAGTGCGCATGTAACGCTGAAACCATAGACCTGGCTGGGACTTGGGACCCTGCCATCAGTGGCTGACAGCTGTTAGTGCTGTCTAAATGCAAATGCTTAGTGTCTATGAGACAAGTGTGGCAGCCAAGAGAGGCTGAATTTAGACCCAGGCCTGGGTGTGATGGAGGCTGTTGATAACGTGTGCTCACAGGGTGAGTGGCAGATCCCCTCTGGATCTCCAGGGGAAGGTGGAGTGGGTGACCACGCTCCCACAGGGTTATGCAGGAGAAAGCTGAGCTGCCACACAGAAACATCCTTCTTGATGAAACAGCAGGTTGCTCCACACGCGTTAGAGAGAAGGTCCTTGTGATGGAGAGGGGGGGGAGTTGTTCTGTAGTTCCCCGCAGTCTCCTCACCAGCTATTTTTAACATTTAGTCTTAGCTGCAGTGCTACAGAAAGCGGTATTTTTCATCCTAAATCTCATAAAAGGCTAATTTGACTTACCTCTCATTCATTAGAAGGAAATATTATAGAGAAGTGACAATATACCAGGCATATCAAAAGGTCTCAATCAGTCTGAGCTGGTCTCCTTTGTCTTGCAAATCTTCAAAGGAGCTCATGGGTTTTAATCGTCACATCCTGCTCTATTTCACAGCTTGGAGGATCCTGCTGTTGAAAGACATCTTCTCTCCATATCTGGCTCGGAAATTCCCCACTGACTTTAATGAAGGTCTACATTCCTGTTTGCAACATTACTAAATTCATACTTCAAAAATTTTTAATGCAACTTCTGACCTCCTGTGAACTTGTGCACTGGTGGTGGAATGACAAGTAAAAAGGGCTCCATTCACATTGAATGTAATATTCCGTTACTGTATACAGCTGTCTCTTTAACATTTCCTGCAAATCCTTCTCATCTGTGCAAGATACATGTATTTTGTTTATCTTTTGATACCTGCAGTTGTGTTTTAGTTTCTTACACAGACAAAAAAGTCTTCCAAAATGTGGCTGGTTCATGCTTGTCTGTGTAAACCTTTGGGATGCCTCTTGAAACCTCACTCGAGTTTTGCTCCGTCTCCTCTTGAAGTTTCACCTTTGCCTCCACATTTCCTGAAGTGGAGTCTGTGGTTTATGAATCGTTTTACTATGACTTTGCCTTGTTTTCCCTCCAGAGCTGTGGTCTTTGCTTACATTCTCTGAGCGGCAAAGCCCATTTGTTTCTTTTTAAACTTCTGTCAGCTTAAACTTCCATCAGGCTTCTTCTCTGCTTGGGGTCTCTGATCCCTGCTCAGACCTTATCTCAAATTAGGGATTCCGCAAGCTTCTGTAAAATGAGGATCAACTTAAATTCTCAGATTAAGTAAGATGAATAATTAAAATAAAATTTCTGCCTCTATTTTGCTATTCCTCACCTAATGTGAGGATCATCTCCTATTTCTGATCTGAAAATATAATTTTCAAAGCTGGCTTTGTTCACTGATGTTTTTGGTAGCTCCACCTGCCCCGATTTTTTTCTTGAATGTTTTCCTGAGATCCGTGGGCACTTTGGATGGGGAAAGCTGCAGAGCTTGGTTCCACATTGCCCATATGCTCTTAGGGCATATTTAACAGTGTGGCAGAATGATGGACACACACAGCGTTTCCCAGAGGCAATCTTCTCAGAAATTAATAAAACCTTAATAAAATTAACAAAAGTTGTTTTGCTTTTCCCAGACTCCCCTTCCTCATCCTCCCAGAAAATCACAACTAATAGCTATGAGCAGATGGATCTTCTGAAATTGATAGGACAAATTCAGAGCCCTACCAAGTCATGGCATGGGTCAAGGGCTATGGAGTGTTAGAGCTTGTGCCCCAGCAATACCAGGCCTTCAGAGGGTGCCACTGACACCTAAAGGTGTGAAGGGACCAGCCTGGGCCACCAAGTGTGAATTCTCCAGCCACGAGCTCTGTCCTCCCAACATGCCCTGACTGCCCGTTCTGAGCACGGGGGACCCAGCAGAGAAATTCTTCGAGGGCGGCTGCACGAGGAGGGATCTTGTGGTGTTTTCTTTTCCACAGAGGCTTCCTGAGGGCTTCTGTGTGGAAGACTCACTCGCTCTGCTTATATTGCTATCTAATATAAATAAGTTGATTAAGTGGCTTGTTTAAATTGCATTTATCACATTCCATCCTTGTTGAAAAACCCTCTTCAAAAATCTAAGTGGCTGGAGCATTTGCAGAGAAGTGTTATACTCACAAGAGTGATAATGAGTTAGATGCAGCTGGGAATCAGGTATATGAGAACCACTGAACACTTGGCAAAGGCTGTTATTCCCTTTCTCCCCCTCTTTTCCTTCTCACAATTAAAAATAAATCAGGAAAGATATCTGTACGCCACCAGCAGAGGTTTGTTTTGTTTTTTACAAAATTCTTACAGCTTGTAGGTCTTTATTAATTTACTTTTCTACCTCCTTAAATCCCTGAGGAGTATTTATCTGGTAATACTTCTTCATGCTTTCCTTTTGGGGTAAGTTGTGTCTTTGACCCTGTGGCCCCACACAGAAACCTCAACCATTGCTCTGAAAGGCTCTCCTCAGACCTAGTCTATGTTTTCTGTATTTTGGTCTCCATATGTACTTTTTTCCACTTTCTGACCACTGTAGTAGCCTAAAGCAAATGGAAAATAGCACAGCCTCCTTGTATGGAACTTCCCAGCACAAGTTTGTTTCCTGGGTAGGGTGTAGCTTCAGTGCCATCCCCTAGCTCTCCTCCCTCCTAGTCCCAGATGGGTGGAGGCAGGAAGCATGGAAAGCATTGAACACTCAGACTCCTCTGGGCTGAAGGAACATCCTTTGGATCTTTCTCCAGTTTGGAAGACAAATGAGAGCAGATTCTGGTAGTCTTCTGAAATGCTCTTGCCCAAAGAAGGGGATAAATTTGTTTCCAGCAGCCCTAGAAGCCCTGAAATAATGTAACTGAGAATCATGATTCCTCTTTCAATTCCATTGATCCACATGTGTGGTCAGAAAGATTAAGGATGATTTCCTTGTAAACCTGTTGTTGCTGAGTTTTAACCACCTGGTGCAGGAAGAGCTGCTTCATGAGTTAACTCCGTTATGCACAAATCCTCTCGGCGACTACAGTCACTGGATTACCCAAGTGCCATTCAGTAACATCTTTTCATTTGGGTCACTTCTTTCTTTTCTGCATATTCATTTTGAAAATATTAATACGAAGATGAAAATACAGGAAAGAAATATAACAGCATAAAAATCTGTGTTGTGCTTCCTATTTTTTGTTACTGCTAGTCACTCTGATCATATCATCAGCTCAGCAAAGTCTAATTGAAGGGCAGGTTGGCTTGGATGGCAGATCTGTTGCCGTACCACCAACTCAACAAATACCATTTTCCTTCTAGCAAGGTGCTATATCAGATTGGTAGCAAGACAACATACGCATTTATGGTATGAAAAAGATTACTCATTAGTAAAAAAATATTCCAGTCAGAAGCAATATATTTAGAAAACATTTTGGCTCAAGTAACACATAAATGCTTTTGCAGGTTGCAGGCTTAAGAAATAACCTTGAGAGTTTCTAGAAATGTTCTGGGCTTTCACAGTGTCAGCCTAAAATCTGTCAAGCAGGTTTGCTCACAGTTGCATCACTGCCACACCACTGTGTTGAAGCCCTCAAGACTTGGTGGGACTCATTGGTCATTTTGAAAGAAATGGTTTTTAAAAATTCTATTTTTTTAAATAAATTGCAGGTCTGGGTGTTTTTTTTCCTGAAACTTCACTGAATCTAATGCAAAATGATTACTATTTTGTGTTTTCTCAGAACTTCCAATTTACCCTCAATTGAAAAAAACCTAAAGGGTCCTCATAGAAATTGCAACCGAAGTTCCTGTTGTTTTCCTGTAGGAAAAGAGTGAGTAGATCAGGTGGAAACCCCTGGCAGGAGGAAGAGATAGTTCCTGCCCTGGGGAGGAACTGAGTCTGCTCTGAGAAGTTTCCAAAACACAAGTGAAACAGGCAAGGAAATGAATTGAGAGTCTGCAGCACAAATTGTGAGTCAGCAGACAGGTGGAGTGGGATTTCTGACACATTTTATGATCAACTTTGTTCTTCCCCTGATATTAAAAGTCAGAAGAGAGCTCTGTGTAGCTGCAGCCTGTGGGCTCCATGCCTTTAGATTTTGAAATGAAGTGTTTGTAGATCGCTGAAGATCCAAATTATGCCAAAATTATGTTATTATAGTGTAATCATCTTGTTAGCTGCTAAGAATGTTTTCTTCATTATCACTTCATTCATACTTATGATGATGAGCAGATGGTACCAATGTCATAACGCAGCATAAATCACTCCCAAATGTTGTTTGAAAACACAGTTGGAAGGTGGTAGGGACTTCCTCGCCTGCTGATGAGCCTGGTTCACTCCCCTTGCTGTTAGAGGAATTACAGAAACCTGGTTTGCCACGTAACCTTGTGTGCTGCCTGATGGCACCAAAACATTGCAAATACCAACAGAGGTTTATGATAATTTATACTGAGAACAAAGATTACTTTTTTTTTTTCAGGAAAGACTGGTGAATCTAAAGAATTTCAAAGTGGATTATGTCCCATTTTAATCAACACAAGAAAGTCATGAAGAAGCCCCACATGTCCAGCAGATCCTGTTCTTACTGAAGGATAAGTCATTGCTTGCATCTCTAGCTACATCTCATCCCCTTACAGCAGGAGTCTGCAAGGGAGTAGCAGCTTTCCGGTGTCTGAAGGGGGCCTGTAAGAAAGCTGGAGAACACTTTTTACAAGGGCATGTAGTGATAGGACAAGGGGTAATGATGTCAAACTGGAAGAAGGTAAGATCGAGATCGGATATCAGGAAAGAAATTTTTCACTATGAGAGCAGTGAGACACTGGAACAGGTTGCCCAGAGAAGCTGTGCATGCCCCATCCCTGGAGGGGTTCAAGGCCAGGCTGGATGGGGCTTTGAGCAACCTGGTCTGGTGGGAGGTGTCCCTGCCCAGGGCAGGGGGTTGGAACATGATGGAGAGAGTTGGAAGATCCCTTCCAACCTAAACCATTCTGTGACTCTATGAAAAGTGGTGTAAAGCAGACTTGCCCTGCTGTGGCAGTCCTGCACTGGAGTAAAGTCCTCAGTAGCCAAGGAAATGGTGCAACGGGAAGTTGCCCATTGCAGTTTGAGCTGGCTCCAGTGCTGGAGCTGGCCCTGAGAACAAGGCAGTGGGAGTATGTCCCAGGTGCTCCCCACATCTACAGCCCGGCTCACAGTTCATGTGTGCTACAGCAAATCCAAAGTTAAGGTCTACTCCAGATGATGCCAGTGCCCTTTCAAAAAAGGTCAGTGATTCCTGAAGTATCCCACAGGGCTTTATGGCCACACCAGCCCTCTCTCCAGCAAGCAGACAGAGAGCCACAAAGCTCAGTTTGTTTGTGACTTCTCCCTCTGATTGTTCCTTTTCCCGGTTCGGGCGGGCGCACCACAGCGATCAACAAAAGGACCGAGTGTGCTCAGAGCAAACACGCCGTAATTTTACTCAGAATCAGAACAAACACACTCCAGACCCCAATCCCCAAATCCAGGAGACACAGATGGAGTTGAAACCCAGAGCACCTAAGCAAGCAAAGATGCACACACACACACACAAAAACCCTGTGAAAGCAAAGCAACAGCTACCATAAGGCTACCCCTCCCTGTTTAAAAAAAAAAAGAGAAAAGAGAAAAAAAATAGAAGACAGACAAATAAGGACAAAAAAAATTGTAAACACTTTTCAAACTTGTACAAAACATATTTTCCAGACTTTTTCTCAACCATAACTCTGCCACCCTCAAGCTGTACCCAACAGGCTGCTCAGTCTCTGATTTCTAGATGTAATCAACCTTATACAGCCCAAAAACCCAATTTGATCTCTACCTGCAGCACAAGGAGGGTAAGTTTTGTCACTGCACAACTAAGAACCCCCCAATTAGGTTGTTAAAAGTATTTACATGCCTAATTTCTCTTGGTTTCCCTTTGCAAATTTGGTTCTAGCTCTCAGAAGAAATTCCTCCCATAAATCTTTCACTAGCCACTAGAGGGGAATGTATAACACAGTGAGAAGGGAGAGTGACACCACATTAAAGTTGCAGCCAGTTTGCTTGCTCAGATGAAGAAAGTATTTAGTGTCATGTTGGATCTTTACAGTTTTTAGGAGCTAATTTAGCCTTTATCAGGTGCTTTGTTATTTTGCTCTTTTCTGTCACATTGATCTCTCTCACCTTCTGCCAGTTTAGGATAGTTTATGTTAAAGTCATAGACTCTTCAGGTGAAAAAAGATCCTTACAGACACTTAATTTGATGCTTAATACCCTCGTAAGCCCATAAATCTTGCATTTGAGAATGTGATCTCCACTGAAACAGTCTCCTATTCAGAATTGTTTACAGACTACACCAAGTACAGCATTTCTATCCCAGGAGAAATGTTGACATTTCAGCCGTTCTTTCCATTTAAAACAGGATTAAAAAGTAAGGTTCAGATTTTTTTGTGTGTAGGATGGAAATTCCACATTAATTCCAGTTAGGAAATGACAAACAGATTCCTTTGGATATTCTTCTAACAGAAAGAAACTTTCAGCAGTTTTGAAATTGATGGGCTTTTTACTTCAGGCACTGATAAAACAACCCTAAATGTCCTGCATCAAAAATGTATTTCTCTGGAGCGTATGGGAGCCAGGCAGAAAGTATTCTATTATTCTACGATCACTGGAGCTGGGATATGCTTTCCCCAAGAGCCCAGACTTCCTAACCAGGCCACAGCTTGTATCATACCTCAAAGTCCCATGATCTCTTGATGTTATGCCAAGCCAGGTCAGGAAAAAATCAGCACATTGGCCTGAAGCCCTCTGGGGAATCAGGGCAATGAGGTTCTGCTGGTGTGAAACCTATGTCCTGGGTCACACAGTGGGCAAGTGGCTATGAACATCAGGGCTGGGGATGCAAAGCAGCCTGTAACACTGGGAGCTGAACTCCTACTGCCATATGGCAAAAGATCATAGGGAAATTCACTCCAGGACCAAAACAAAAAAAATAAAAAAATCACTAAGTAATTTAAAATGCATTTCAAGCCAAATGAAACAGTTAATTCCATTTTTCTGTGGAAATTACAAATATTCAGTGAAAAAAAATCCTTTACAGCAGAAAATTTGAACTGGCAGTAACTGCATTTTTATTGGAAAAAAAATTTTATTTTATTTATCATCCTGATAAAAGTTTCCAAATCAGCTCTGGATATTTGCATCAAAGATTTACATTTTAAATATGTCTTGTTCATGAGCCAAATGTTTGGCAGATAGGAATTAACAGATTCAAGTCAATAGAGCCACAGAGACTGACAAAAAAAGGAAAATGTATCTACATTTTCTAAAGCTCCCTCCTGATACCATATAGATGGACACAGAATTAAACTGTCTGTTCTGCAGAGAGGCATTCATCAGAACACCAGAAGGTCATAATACGCCTTCAATCTTTTCTATCCAATTCCCTGAATCCTCAGGCATGTCTGCTAGAAGACGTGAATGTCCCATGCGTTGCTGAAGTTGGTTCCTACCTGCAACCCCCCTAGCCATAAACCTTAGACTTACCCATGGCAGTCACTAAATCCTTCAGCCAAGTCGCTGTGGGTGTGATGCTGATGAGAACTGGCTCATTAGTGGCTGGAGAGCTACCTGGTTGAAAAGGACCTGAGGTTGCTGGTCAACATCTGGCTGAATATGAGCCAGCAATGTGGCCAAGGCAAACAACAGCATCCTGGCCTGTATCAGGAACAGTGTGGCCCCTAGCAGGACTAGGGGGACAATAGTTTCCAACAACCTCAAGTCCTTTGTTCTGGAGAACAAGTGTTATGAGGAGCAGCTGAGGGAGCTGAGCATGTTCATATCCTGGCCTGTATCAGGAACAGTGTGGCCCCTAGCAGGACTAGGGGGACAATAGTTTCCAACAACCTCAAGTCCTTTGTTCTGGAGAACAAGTGTTATGAGGAGCAGCTGAGGGAGCTGAGCATGTTCATCCTGGGGAAAGGGAGGCTGAGGGGAGACCTTATCGCTCTCTACAACTTCCTGAAAGGGGGTTGTAACCATGTGGGGTTCAGTGTCTTCTCCCAGAGAACAAGTGATAGGACATGAGGAAATGGCCTCATGTTTAAACTAGATAGAGGGAAAAATTTCTTCAGCAAAAGGGTTGCCAAGCATTGGAACAGGCTGCCCAGAGCAGTGGTTGAGACATCACCCCTAGAGGTATTTAGAAGACGCATAGACATGGAGCTTAGGGACACGGTTCAGTGGTGGACTTGGCAGTGCTAGGTTAATGGTTGGACTGGATGATCTCAGAGGTCTTTTCCAACCTAAATGATTCTATGACTTTCACCAGGGGTACTTCTGGCCCAACAGAAACTTTGCGATGCAAATAAAAGCAAATGGTTCTTTTTAGACCCACACCTTTTATATTCAGAGCACAGTCTGTGAGGTGTTTCACTAAGAGCAGTTGAAAACCGGTCATTGCAATTTGCCACATTTTAGATGTATCTTCTGGTGGGGGGGGCTGATGAGACCCTTCCTGTGTTTGGTGACTTGCCTCAAAGCGAGACTGATGTTCATTCATATTCTGCTGATGCAGAGGAAGCACAATTAGAAGTTGACGCAACAGCAAACACTCTCTTCTCTAAAATTATCACATTTAGTGTGATTCCCATAATAAAATCATGAGCCAGCATGGGGAGCCTCTTTCAATTTACACAGAGAGACTTGGGGTCTCCTGACAGTCAGAACAGAGCCAATGTTTCTGAGTAAACTTTGTTAGGAAAACAGATTAAAAACTCCAGAGGTTTAGTTAAATCTTATACAGGAAAACACCTTGTTACCCTTCTGATTTAGAATCATAATTTAGTGTCAGTGAATAATACATATTAAGTGATGGTGAATGTGTCTTTGTAACAAAGTTTGTGTTGGATTTTTTTCCTTTATCTGAAATATGCAAAATTTGCTGTTCTCTTCTGATTGTTATTGTGACTGGTTGTGCAATAGTTGCTACGATCGAGTCTTGATGGCTCATTAATGAGTTATTTACCAAAAATAGTCAAGTCTCAATACATAAATTCTTTGGGTTCGACACATTAGCCTTGTCATATTGATGTGCCTCTGACTGAAATTTTGTCACATCTAGAATTGGGGTTCAGGTTTTTAAACAGTAGAAAGAGAAGTCCCAGAAGCAGTCCCAGAGCTGGGTTAGCCTTCTGACCACGCTGCTGGGAGCGTGCGCTCATCCAGGCAGCCTGTGCATCCCCACGTACCCCACGTGAAGTGAGTTACTACGTGTGAATTCTGTGTGGGCTGAAAGTGAAAATCAAAACCACGTTCCCTTTCTTCTCACTCTAGGAAAAAAAACCCCACACAGACTCTTACAAATTGCTCTGCAGGGATTATTTTACCTTTCTCGAACTTAGTTCGATTTTACCCCTGACACGATGTTACTGCTTTTGACAGTTAAACTTTCCAGTCTGCTTGTTCCGTATATTTTAATATCCTGTTACCTCTGGTAGGGAAGAGCTAAAATTTCATGCCATACCCTGATGGTGATGCAGTAAGAGATTTTTTTTTTTTAATTTGCATCACAAGTGACTACTAATAATAGCTAGCTAAGCCAAAAATCAGAAAATCAAAGTGTACACCCCACTACCATACACTCCCTGCCCCTTCTCTACCCAGAAAATTACAGATTTCTTATGAGAAGCTCTGTCTTTCTTCCACTTCCAAGGCAATGTTTCAGTAATGGGTGACAAAACCTGATTACTGTGAAGTACTTGTCCCCCACAGTACTCTGAGTTGTTGTGTTGTGAGTTGCCTCCAAGCTTTCCACCCTCAAAAGGACAGGGTTAAATGCAGGTTTTGAGACTGTTGCATCAAGAGGGTAGGGGAAGGAGTATATCTTAATGTACAGCTGATGACAATCTTGCCTCATTCCTTGGAAGTAATATGATCTGGACAGGCTGAGGTCATCACTGCACAGGCAGGTAGCAAGCCATGCTACCAAATCAAATTCATAATGCTCAATATCTCATACAAAGCAACGGGAAAAAAATGCACACCATTTCCTGAATAAGTTGTTAGGATGTTTCACAGATGGTGTTAGAAAGGAGACATTGAAATAATTTGCCTAATGCAATTTCATTACTAGAAATTTTAAGAACATCCCATCTCAATTTACTCCTGCCTCTCAGATACAACTCTTCATTACGTTATTTGAAACTAGTTTATTCAAGTATGCAGTGACTCTGGGACATTTGCACAGCAATGTCAGATGCTATCTGGGAAATAAGTAGTACATTTTCAGGCTCTGAAAGTAATTTTTGATGACACCCTTAAATCAACTTCATGGTCAGTTTTCTCATTTTGAGCAAGAACTGGGATTCCATTGTGATAACTGAGGGCTGCATGTTACTTGATCTACGGTAATGTAGAATAATTACTAGTCCATTGCACTTCATTACACTACTGTAATAGGCAGCAGGTCAGTGTTTGAGCTACAGCTGCTCTGAAAATTGAGCTGACACTGATACTATGATAGAAGTGATAGCAAAAGGCTCTCATGCAAATTGTCGAAATTAGCTTCCACTCAATGGGTTTTGAAACGCAATACATGACTTGGATCAGGACACCTGGTTTTGACTAACTTTTTTTTTTCTTGGATACAATGGGATGGTCATGAAATAAATTAATTGTTCAATGCAATATGCCTTATAAAAGGTCACTGAAATGCCAGAGGATTCTAAATACCACAGGACTGTTGGACTCAGCCTTCAATGACATGTTAGAGAATGTTAATAGCCAATCTGATGGACATTATATTTTGTCTAAATGAGTCTCGCAATCATTTGCAAGCTTTCTGTTCCTATATTCACAGGACATTTCATTGCATGAGACACCCCTACTTTTATCAATTCACTTAATTTATCAAGCCTTCAGACGAGGGTGGAAGCAGAGGCTATGAATAGCAAGGTGTTTTCTCTAACAGCTGGCTGGAATCTCTGAATTCAGCGAGCTGCTGCCCTGGAGGATCCCCCATGCAGTCGGTCTTTTAGAGAGGCACAGGATGATCCTCACTTCAAGTCAGAACCTTGCTATGAGGTCTCCAATGAGCACTCAGCCGAGCACACCACCAGTATGTTTGAAACACTTCTTACTGCTATTCAAAAATAGATGTGGGTGTTTTTAAGGAAAATGGAATATTTTTCCTCTGAAACAGTCGTTTAGTCAGACTACCCATTTCTATAAATTGTCCTCACTTCAAGTCAGAACCTTGCTATGAGGTCTCCAATGAGCACTCAGCCCAGCACACCACCAGTATGTTTGAAACACTTCCTACTGCTATTCAAAAATAGATGCGAGTGTTTTTAAGGAAAATGGAATAGTTTTCCTCTGAAACAGTCATTTAGTCAGACTACCCATTTCCATAAATGAAGTTCTGCCAGAAAACAATTGTCCAAGCTGACACACCACCTCTCTGCTCAAGGGAATGCTTATCAATACTTACTCACAAAAAAGAGAAACGTGACACGTGGAGATAGAAATCTTGTCATACCTCCAGAGTAAAGCAAAGTGTTTTATAGACAACACCCATATACCTTGCCCTGGCTGTTCCTCTGTAGCTGTTTTCTGCATTGGAACCTGCCCGGCCACACACCGTGTGTCTCCAAAGAAACTGTTTGGTACCTCCACCTGTTCTGTGACCCAGTGAACTCCTCTCTGGCATGTGCTCCCCTCTGCCCATGAACAGCCTCGAATTGAGTTCAGGGATTCCCAGCAGGAACCTTCCTTGCTTCTGAGCTAAGGCACTCCATTAACTGTCCTGTTTCTGCCTCTGGCATTTGGTGTTCAGTGGGATTTAGGCAAGCCTCTTTTTTCTAAAAATATGCCTAAGTTCGGAAGGAATCCTTCAACACCTCCCAACACGTATTTAATGAATAACTGCACTGCTTTTTACTTGACTTGGAATCATTTTAAATGATGCCTTTGCTGAAAATATTCTTTTGACATTTGTATTTACTAGCTTCAATATGGACACAAAGGGATCTCATGAAAGCACACACAGGAATCTGAAATCTTAGCCCCTGAGTGCACTGCCTGTAGATTGTGCAGGTTTGTCTGTCTCTTTCCTACCCTCTTGGGGGATTATTGCCAGAATTGACTACCACTATTTGTTTGAACTCTTTATAAATTAATAAAAAAATCAATACGTGTTTGTAAATGCCAGCTAATCACAAGTAGCTTTGTACAAATTAGAGCAGGGATATAAGAAGAAAGTAAATGGACAATGCCTGCGAGGGTGAAAAAGTCAACACTCAGAGTTCATCTGCTACCTGAATGATTACAGATACATTCAGCCTGTTCCTGTGGTGTTGTTATTCATGAGAGATGGAGGAGGAGGAGGAGAAGAGCAAAGCAAACATAGCCCATGCTGTGTGGGCAATGAATACAAAGAGCCACGAGAATAGGAACTCTGTCAGAGAGAACTGGAATGCTGGAAAATCCATCACCTGGATTTCAAAATGAAAGCAAAAAAACTCCAAAGATCTTAACCCCCTCGTATTTCTGGATGAATATCGGGGAAGGAACTATCTGTCAGTTCATGACTAATTGTTTTTCTACCTCAGGAAACAATTCTGATTTACCTATGGTTACTATGACTTAGCTACATTAGCCAAAAGCATCCATGAGGTGGGATTCACAGTTACTATACTGTACAGTTATTAGAAGATTGAGGTACTGCCCCCAAAAGGTACATATTTATTTTCCTATGTATAAAGTGATTTTTTTGTGAGGGGATATTCTCTAGTTCAAAGAACAATAAGCAAAAAAAGGAAAATGTGTCACATCATCAGCTGGTAATCATCAGCGTTACTTCATCTAATTCAGTGAGATCCCACAGAGCTGTCCCTACATTTGCTGCCAAGTGTCAGCAGATGCTAGAAAGGTTAAGTTGTGTGCAGCCAAATCAACAGAGCTTGGGGTGAGGAAGCAACCTGGGATCCATGCATCATATAGACTCATCTTCATGGAGGAGGAATCGACTTGGCTCCTGGAATATCAGATCAACCAGGACATAAATGGTCATCCTAAGGAGTCCAAAACCCTCTGTGCCTGCTTGGCTGCTCTACTCCTCAACCCGTTTTGCTACTTAGCAATGACACCACCAGCAATTTGGTGCACTAAGAAGTAGAGGGGACTTGCTGGCTAAGATGTCAATGTGTATTTATTGGGGGTGCTGATGGACCAGGAGGGATAAAGCAAAATGACTCTGTATAGATGTCTTCTGCATCTGAAAAAGTATTTCCTGCTTTAAGTTTTGTGAGGTTTCTGTTTGGCAAAAACATTTTTTCCCCATTATAATTCCCAGCTGAAATGTGCTCTTCCCTCCCCTCCATTTCCCCAGATGACAGTTGTACCCTTATATTAATTTTTATGAGTGATGCAGATGTATACTCTAAATATCCTTGAGCAGGTTTCGGGGGAGTGGGGGGACAGGAGTTCTGCGGTTTGTTTTGGTTGCTTTTTTGTTTGTTTTTTTTTTTTTCCTGGTGGTAAAATACTGTCTGAACTACTCTGGGAGCTCTTATGCAATGCTTGGATGAAACTTCAGTTCACCTGCTTTAGCTCTGAAAAAGCAGTTCCCAGCACCCACAGACAACCCCATGAGCACATCCAGGAAACTTGCTGCTTGGGGTAAATTGCTGTTTTCATGTACTCCTTTTTCTCACAGTAGCCATCCTTTCAGTGTGTTTGTTCTCATTTCAAATTACCAATTGAGCCTTTCATCTAAAATACGAGGGACATTACCAAGGTATTAGTAGTTAAGCTGCTTTGTTAATTACAGTCAGGCTCCTCTTTTTCCTGCCTGTCAGTTCAGCAGCAACAATGGTGCCAAATGGCTCTCCACCTGCTCTGCGTCAGCAGCTTGTGTTCACGCAAATATCTCTGCTGTCTGAAATTTCCAGGTGTTCTTCCAACTACTGGACAGGTGGAAGACCTGCCAAGGTCACCAAGACATGGCCACACAAGGTCACATAAAGGAGCAGCCTCTCCAAGCTGAACTCACCACACGTTCAAGTGGAAACCATGGCAAAGTTGTGACCATCCATGTCACCTATGTCATGTGTTCTCCAGGTCTACACACATCCCTTGACATAAAGGGACTCTAGCTTTACACCATTCTCAAGATTTGTGTATAACCTGAATTTAGAAAGGGGCATGATTATATTTCCTGTGTTGTTCTCTATTTCTTTCCTCATAATATCCAGCTTTCTGTTTATTTTGACTGTTGTCTGGCATTAAGTTGATCTCTCCACAAAGCTACTCATTATAACCCTAACACGGCTTCTCAAGCTTGCAGACAACCAAGGCTTCATTTGAGTATATGCAAAATTAAGTATTTTTCCATTTTCATCACATTACATTTACCTACATTGAATTTCAACATCCATTTTCTTGCCCTATCACTCAACTATTGATAAGGTCCTTCTGCAGCTTTTCATAATCAACCTGCATCTTTACTAACCTGAATAATCCTAGTGTCAGCTGATTTCACAAAGACAGAATTGCTTATTTGTAGTTAATTCTGACTGCAGGTCACCTCTAGACACTCCAATAACCAAGGAGGCCCCTGGATTGAGATCAAGCAGCCCCGAAGACACTTGTGGCTGCTCCATCAGTCCTGATGTTTGTCCAGATGAGATATCTGCCAAAGCTTAGGACAGCATATTCACTAGAATATCCATATTTAAGAGGATGGGAATTTTGCATAGTACCGCCATTTAAGTATTCTAAATACTGGAGATAAGTCAAGATACAACCTTCTCCTGTGTAGTGAGGATTTTGGGTTATTGCTTTTACAAACTGCAAATATTTCTTATGCAAGTTACAATGCAATTGTAACATCTGGTCTTTCCAAAGAGATTCACTTAGTGATTTCAATACCATTATATACAATTGTTTTTCCTTATTTTTGTTTATATCTTCAAGAAAGCTCACACACAGAAATGAAAAAAATGAACAAACTCTAATCTTTCAGGGCCAAAAGATAGCTAAGGAAAAAAACAAAGCCAATGTATTTTTCCCTTCTGTAATTCTGTTTGTGAATAGAATGTAAATCAAGTTAGCTGGATAATTTGCTAAAACCCATGGATGCAATAATTCTTATGTTGTTCTAACAGAGAAAGAAAGTAGAAAACGTTACAGCGAGAGACAATATGCAATTATGTATGAATACTAACACCCTAAGGGACAAATTACCAACAATGACAGTAAAATACTGCAGATTTCTTTTTGTGCTACAGCATAATTGACTTATACTCTGACGAGAAGAAACAGCTTAGCTTTGGAGAAAAATTTAAAAATACAAGCTATGTATTCACTGGAAACTATATAGTCACTTTGGTTTTCTACTTTGCTTTACCTGTGATATTGATTATGTTCCTTCATTTTTAAATTTGGGAATACCTTTTTTATCTTTTCAAGAAATCATTAATCATTCTTAATTGTATTAATTATGTGACTTCAATTATTTAATCAAACTCAGCCAATACATTCAATGCAAACACTTAAAATTGCATGTGGGAAACCTCTATATTGTTTATGAGAAGGAGAAATAAATCTTGCTCTAATGACTCAAATGAGCTGAGCCTCAAGGGGCTGTTCATGTTGTCCTTCAACGTTACACCTTGTGGAATCTGCTGCGTGGCACAGGAGAGCAGTAGCTGATGTAACCTGATAAGCAGCAATCTGCAAACACCAATCTTGAGGCAGAAACAGGACCTTAATTTGAATTTTATTGTTAAGCTCAAGGAAGATTAAAGAAACACAGTCAAGCTTGGCTGCTCAGCATCCAGGGTACTTTCTGAGTCACATTTGCAAGGTCCACATCATTAGTTTTCAGGCTTCCCCCTGCATAAATGCTCTGGTTATTCTGATTTTGTAAGGTGGTTAAGGAGTTGAGCTCCTTGAACTCCTTGGTGCTCTTACCACTTCCCTGGGTGAAGCCTGTTCCAATGACTGACCACCCTCTCAGTGAAGAACCTTTTCTTAATGTCCAATCTGAACTTCTCCTGATGCAGCTTCATTCCATTTCCTTGTGTCCTGCCACTGGTTACCAGAGAGAGGAGATCAGCATCTCCTGCTCTGCTGCCTGCCTTGAGGAAGGCGTAGATTGTAATGAGGTCCCCCCCATCCTTCTCTGCTCCAAGCTGAGCAAACCCAGTGACCTCAGCCGGGTCTCATAAGTCTTACCCTCAAGAACTTGCAAATCAAGTCACCAAGTCTCTTTGTTAGTGAGGTGTAACTATGGTTTAACAGTCACATCACCTTCTTAAAATATGATTTCCCAGCCTGACCACTTTTTAAAGATATTAATGAACTAGTGCAGACATTACATCCTCTCCAGCCTGCTTCCAGAAAAATCACTGGGTAAACTAGAGAGAGTGCATGGATTGATCTACCTACAGGAAAGAGACTGAAAAGTGACTTTGGGTTACTGGAAAACGTGGGACAGCAATGTTTCATATTCCTTTTTGAGGAATAGAAGGAAAAAGGGGTCAATGAACAAATACTATGTCTGCTCACATGGAGAAGACACATTCTGCTCTAAAAAGACAGATGCTGCAGACACAGTCCCTATGGAGGAATTATCATGCAAAGCACTGAAACCTCATGATACAACAAACACAAAGTCCTGCATTAAAAGCTGTGGAAGTCAGGCAGTGTAACAGAATCAACAGTCACCAACAATCTATCCAAGCTTCTCTTCCATGTCTGTGAGGACTGGCCTTTAGACTTTTTCAGGGGACACAGAACTTCATTTTGATACATCTCACACAGGTAACAGTTCATTCTGAATGGTCCATATTTCCTTTTTTCTGTACAATCTGCTAATGAGTGTTTAGTACTTCCCAGTCTACTGCAACTGAGATATATTTATGCACAGTACAATTTCAGATGGAGTGAAAAATAAAGTACATGAAGGCAATGACCAAATGTATGTAAGACCTGAACTGACAGGGACTCTTTTCTACTTGACCTAAACCATTGTTCACTCCTGACCCTGGACCTCACACCATTATTCTTACTAGGTCCTTAGGGGTTGCTCTACTGACCTCCACAGCCAGGGCAAACAGAAAAGCTTTTCAGCTCTCAGGATGTCAGTCAGTTGTAGAGCACCCCATGCTGAAAATACTGCTCCTAGTACACAAATAGTTCTGTTAGTACCTTACACGAATAGAAGGTACCTTGTCCTGCTCCCAGTTACTCCATTACTTTACTGTGTAACATACACCCAGTATGGCTGGAGAGTAACAAAGCTTTGAAATGATACTGGCAACTCAGTTGTACATGAATGGTCTGAACACTGAAACAGCTTACCTTGTCTCTGAAGAACATTAGAGTTTGGTCAGTCACATTGGTCTCATTTATTCTCTCTCTTCCTCTGCTGATCTAAACTCTGATGAGTTTAGAAGGCTAGAAGAGGTGTCACAGAGACAAGAAGTAAGCCAACTTACAGTTGGTCTTGCCTATGGAAACATCAAGCATTTCCTTACTCAACTTGTCTATCCAGTTTCAGCCAATATGCTCTCCTCCTTAGGCATAGAGATGTTAGCCTGATAGCAGCCACAGCATCTGAGAGCAGATCAGAGTGAAGGAGAAAGTGATACAGGTGAGTTCTTCAGGACTTAAGTAGTTCTCCTGTAACACTTAAGCCCTTATCAGATTCAGGTGCCTTCTCTCTGCCTTTGACCTTAAGCCCCAATGAGATAAGATTTGATGACTGTCTCCAAGGCTAAGCAAGATGTTTACCTGCATATGCATATGCATTCTCTTGAGTTCAAAATGATTATACAAATGCTAATAATCAATTGAAGTCTCACAACTTCTGAGATTAGGAAGTTATTATCTTCATTTTAGAGATAGGGAAAGAAAAGCTTTGAAAGGTCAAGTGATTTTTTCCGGAGGTCACTTAGGTTGTGATATACAGAGAGCTCCCCAGTATCAAGGCTGTTCATAAGGACTCCTACACTTCAGTGTTAAGGCCTGGGACAAATTCTGATCAAGAGTTGAAGTGAACTTTAAATATGCTGAACACTTAGCTATAAGTCAGAAGATTAATGTGACTTAGTTATATCCAACATGTTTAGTATCATTTCATAGTCTAATGCTGCTGCTGAATGTCTGAAACTTCTGTTTTTCCATCCTCTTACTTTTGGGTGACGTTAAAATCTCCTTACCACCTGGTTAAACTGGCAAATATCAGCTTAAACACCTGTGTTCCTGATACATCTATTAACATCACAGCATGCAGCACATGCCAGGTGCATTGCTTTGAGAGGCTTGGGATAGGGATTCAGTCTAAAATGACGCTGGTCTCATTAAGAGCCATGTTTTCCTCTTTCTAACTGTGTTCCTCTAATCTTCTTACAAGGCAAACAAGCCAGGTGTTTTCCAAGTACTTGTGAGAATACTGTACTTTGAATTCAGCTCCAGATGTTTATACACTGAGTTTTGTACAATTATTGCATTGTTTGTGTGATGCATAACTTAAGAGGGCCAGCTGAGAACAAAATACTTCCCTCCCCCTCTTTCACACACCCCAAAGAATAATAATGATTTTATGAGGGTTAATAAGTAATTTCAAACACCCTCCGAGACAAGCAGCATAGCCATTTTGAAATTCTCAGTTACATTTTAAGAAATACTCTTCAATATATACAGGCTGTACTTGCACATACAGACTGGTTAATTTTAAGAAGAATATGCAAAGAATCCAAGGTGGGCAGGAGTTATGTGGAAAGAGTTACATGGAAAACAAAGCTTATGTGAATGACTTGTCACTCCAGAATGAAGTTAAAGCCTGTCCAAAAGTTGTGTGAATGCTGTGCTAAGTCTCTCATTTTAGAAACATTGTTGGATAACACGAGCAGATTCCAGACTAATACCACTGCATACCCCTCTATCACACAGCCGCCAATTCCTAGCGAATTCTGCAATACAGTGACAGTAATGGAAAGCAAAATGATCTCTAAATAATGGTTTAAGATGGTTACTTGATAAAGGGCACCGCAATAATTATGATCAATGGAGCATGGATTCAATATATATTGCCCATTTAGATGCACCAGATTAGCTTAACAGCTTTCTTTAATGTTCTGAGTATTTTGTGTGTGTGTGTGTGTGTGTGTGTGCGTGCGCGTGGTTGTGCATGTGTATATGAGAGGGACAGCACTGCACATTTTGGTCTATTCCTCATTACTTAATATTTATCAATGCAAACGAGGACCTTGCTGTATGGGAAAGTGAAACGTAAAAGTTAGACTATCAGTTGCAAAGACAAAGCATAAAGAGTTGTGGGTTGTTGTTTTGTGTTTTTTTTCCTGAGATAACTATTTTATGCTCTTAGTGCCAATAATTGCAGAAATAGTACTTATATCTTTAAAAAATAACACACACAATAAGAAGGGGATAGAAAAAATGCGCAGTTGGATTGAGTGCTTCTTGGTTTGTCTGGACATACAGGAACACAATGAAGGCTTGAGGAGAAAAGAAGGCAGTGATGGGTTCTGACTCACACGAGGAGGGTCTAGGGATGCCTTGCAGATTTCCAAGTTTTTTATTTGCTTCCCAGGATGAAAATACAATTTTCTGAAATAAAACTCTCTGCTAATTTTCAAAGCCTATAAGAAGTGATTAAATAATCACCTCTAGGGCAGTTCCTCTGCCTAAATATTTCGCATTTCCATGGAAGACCATCCATTGGCTCCAGCGCTTCATGGAGCTGACAGTCAGGTTGTATCCCAGGGTTGTATAATACGTGTTGGTTGAACAAGTGTCCTTATTTACACAGATCTAGTGCATGAGCCCTTTCTGCTCCTCACTGGACATGTTAGTGCAGTATAAATGCCTCTTGGGTTCTAAAAAGACACAGAACACCATAATTCCTAATTTTGGCTGAGAAACTGAGGCATAAGTGGGATGGAATTTTTCCAGAGCCGTGCAGGCACTGGTTGAGCTGGGAACAGATGGCTGAGTTCCCACTTTCTGCCTTGTGCCTAACCACTGGCGTATGCTGCCTCTTATTATGCAATGAAATAACTAGCAGTTGAGGTTTTGTTTCAAACTGAGGGAAGACATAAGTTTTGTGTCATAGCTTTGACAAATTTAGGACTATATTTTGACAGGGTGCAGAAGTGCAATGGTAACTGTCACAGACAGCATTGGACCTCAGCAACTAAAAAAACAAGGATATTTTTTGATTGCAGAGTGAATGTAAAATCGAACTACGAAGACTCCTAAATGCATATTTAATAAAAAGAAAACCAAACCCCAAACCAACGCAAAACTGCACACTGAAAAAATGCACATTAAAAAAAATGCTGCATCAAACTTTGACAGGCTCCCTAAGATGTCACACTCGTTGAGAATTTTTACGAGGTGTATTTTTCTGTATACTGTAACGTATACAAAGGAAAGCCCCGTCAGCTGCCGCCCAGCAAGGCAGCCCCCCTGCTGGAACACACGGCAGGGCTGTGCATCAGAAACCATCCCCCTGATTCTCTGCTCCAAATGAAAAGCCATTCTGCAGGGGTGATAAAATGCACCAAGCCCTGTCCTCCAGGTGACGTAATCCTTCAGGTAGATCACTTCAAGAATCACGACAGAGGACCAACGTAACCATTTCATTCCAAAGCTACCACGGGATAGGATCTGGATGAAGCCTGCCGCTGTATTTATGGAATAGATGTAGTTAGGCACAAGCCTCTTGTGGCATTCACTCTAAAATAATGGGCAAACTAAATGAATATTAAATGCAATGCTTTAACTGTGGCACCACATGCTGGCTCTGCTTCATGAAAAACGATGGCGATTGGCGAAACGATAGTAATGTGTGATATACAAATATTTTGGGTGAAATATATAATCAGTTAATTGGTTTATTAAATTATAAAACCTTTGTTTGCTTGAAAGAGCAATAAAACTAACTGACTAAATGAATATTCGCCCCTTTGAAGACTTCTTACATTAATTATGTTTATGCATCACTTGCAGCAGTAATGTTAGACAAAGGAAGCTTTATCTTTATATGCCATAGCTACATTGTATTGTGGTACAAATGATGGCACCGACTTTGTGTCTACATAATTACTGAAATCTTATCCCTTTTGTGTTTGCACATCATTTTCAGTTTTTTGGAATAGTTAAACTCCATTTTACTTTTTAATAACATTTTAGAAATCATTCTGATTCAGGTAAACAGAATTTGATTGCTTTGATGGATTGAAAATGGTTAGCTCAGCCAGAGCTTATTTGATTTGTTTCTTCAGGGATTACAAAGAATAGGATTTTATCTATGAACTGACAAAAGAGGCAATCTCTGCATTTTTGCCTATGAAATAGCAGATCCACTAAGCCATTGCTCCTTCACATAGTGAATGTATTAGTCACGGGGTTGCTTTTTATTCATTTTCAAAGTTTTTATTCCGCATTGTATGGGGTGTCAAGCTCCTTTGTTCTTAAAAAAATTAATCTGGAAAAATAATACTGTCAAATGGAGTTTGGGGAGATTCAGTAGCCCATTAGATTTAAAGCAGATTTTAAAAACAAACAAACTCTTTATCACCAGTAATGGACATCTTAGACAAACGCTCTTCAACTAATGCAATGGATTTAAAAGCCTGAAGTACCTGAATGCTAATTACCTGCCAAAGTTCAGGCTGAGAGTTCTCCTGTGGGTTTCCTGAGAGCTCAGTCCCTGACCCAGTCAGATTACCTGGTTTTCCTGGTACCGCTCTTCATTTTATCCTGCGTGACATGACATTTGCAAAGCAGACAGCGTCAAGAAAATGTCAATATATGGTATAGAGATGAAACAAGACACCCAGAATAATGTGTTTGCAATTGTTCTTACACTGGCCAACGCATTCGCTGAGTCCTCTTCGGAGATGCTGCCGACCACCTGGGGGCTTGTGCCTGCCGGGTTTAGAGATTGTAGCACGATACTCAGAAATGCACCAAACAATTTTTCAGGGAATTTGTAATTCATAAGCTCAGCGTTTGTCTCACACTGGCTTGGACAAGAAAAGCAAAAATGTAAAATAAGCCGGTCCTTATTCTGAGTCTCTGCAGCCAGGTACTGGATGATGAACACTAAATGCATTTCTATCCAATAACCCTCAATTTTTTGGATTTTTTTTCCTTTATTTCTATTTGCAGTAGTAAATCGAGAGAAGGCTAGTCATTCAATGTGCAAAATGTTTAAGTGCACATTCAATTTTCAATGAGAGCAGCCCGTTTGCTTAGAACAAAAGTTTTTGCAGGCTGAGACCTGGTGTCCTGACAATTTCCAGATTTCATCCCCATGCTCTGACTGTTGGAACACAGCAGGACTTCCTGCGTGCGCTTTAAAGCTCAATTAAATTTGGCATCACACACAGTCTACCCTCAAAAAAGTCCCTTAACAGGAATAATGGGATGTTCTTTCTCAAAATTTCCATTTATGGCCAGACATGATGGGAAATGTACAGTGCACTGTTTATGTATCATCCCCATTAAGTATGAGGTTTTAGATTTGCTCTGTGAAATTTAACAGGCAGTTTGCAAATGCCTCAGATTAGACCAGCTAGTGGAAATCAGGGTTGGCCCATTGTCTTCTTTGATTTGCACCATCTGAAGATTTGGCCCAACATGGGGTTGTTTCTCTTCCCTTTAATACAGAGATGTAAAAAAAGCTGCTGATTCTGGTACCAGATTTTGGGAAACAGCTTTGAGGAATATGCCTACAAACTGCTGTGGGAAAGGCCAGCTGTACTGAGCATGAGCTGCTGCATCCACAGCTCTCACCTTAACATCCTAATCCAACCGGAGATGACACAGGATGGTGTGTGGATCAGAAGTGAACACAGAGACTCCTGGCACACCCCGAGCTCTTGTTCTGCTGCTTCTGCTTTATTTCAGTTCAACATGAATGCTTTCTTTCCAAGGTTAAACATAATTTTTTTTTTTAAATTTTTTCTTGAGAAGAATACTCATTTTCTTGATTACAGAAGAGAGAAGTGTTTCATATACCTCATTTTTATAATGAGGTGCCTTCTTATGCTGATTTATGACTTATTTTTGCTTTAATTGGTGTGTGTTTCTGACGGCAAAAATGATAATCCACACTCCCATGTAAGCTTCAAAGAAATGCTGATAATCCGCTGTGCCTGATCCCGGGACCTGGCAGCAGCAAACTGGAGGAGAAAACAATGCGCTGAGCAACACTGTTGAAAACCTCCTCAGATTCCGGGGGTAGCACTCAGAGCCCTCACAGCAGCTCTGACATTGAACCTCTCTCAAAACTGTCCATGAGACTTTTTCTCATGCACTCAGAGCCCTCACAGCAGCTCTGACATTGAACCTCTCTCAAAATTGTCCATGAGACTTTTTCTTCCCCGCCGTCGCCAGGGTTCAGGGGAGGCTGCTGCTTTTGTCAGGGGGAGGAGTGAACTCTTACTGTCCCATTCGACAGCACTTCTCCTGCACGACTCCGTCCACAGGGAGCGAAGGGTTCATCAGGAAAGAGTTAAAGCCTTTTCAGAAGCCACAGGCTCCATCACGCACTTCATGCTGTTTTACAAGGCCAGGTGAGCTCATTCATGAGCATCAGTCAGTTCATTGCCAGCGCCCTCAACTCCCCCTGCTTCAACCTGAGATTTGAGTTGCATACTTCTTGGGTTTAATCTTGTATTTAATTAAGTGAAGGTCAGGATGAGGGTCAACTAGACTAGTGAACTTAATCCAAGACCCACAGGTTATACAATAGCTGCTTTGGGGAGGTATAATTGTAGATAGGAATCGAGAGAAGAAAAGACAATATAATTGAACAAGTTATACGATAAAGGAGGAGGGGAAAAGCAGGATTTATTTTTTTTTCACTCTTACGGCACTGAACGCATTTTACAAGAGTAGCCACTAGATAGCAGAACGGGCATGATGCTCTGAAACTTTGATGGGCCAAATGCAAGACAAACAGTGCCTCCGTCCCAGCAAATTCAGTGTAAGTAACTGTGTTCACAGGAGAGAGGGATTTTTAAGATGCTATTCCATATGTTGCTTCCTGCTGCGCTGATCTTACTTGCTCTAAGCACTTTTATCCCTGCGTGCTGAAAGAGGAGCTTATTTCCTGAACAGGAGATCAACCCTGACTTGTGTTCCAGGGAAGAATTTCTTAATGTGGGAGCTGATCCTTAGCCCAGGTCAGGGGAGCAGCAGGTCACTGAAAGTCATCCCTGTCTGCCTGGTGCCCGAGCAGAGTCCCCATGAGCTGGCCATGGCAGGCTCCAGGCAGTGACAGGACCATTGCACCCTGGCACTTATCCAGGGTTTTGACTGGGGACCTCTGACATCTCAGATGGTGAAGCAAGAAACCCCTTTTCTGACTTTCTCCCCCTGCAACCCACTGGGGCTGGTGCCCTGTAGAAGCTATGGGGAGATGATCTGCGCCTTTCAAGGGGCTGGCCCGAGCACCCCTCGCATCACAGCATCCCATCATGTGCTCTGGTTGCTGTTCCCCAGTTCTGGCCAGTTAATGCCCAAATACTGGACTGAGCAGAACACTGCTGCTGGGCTTGCGTCTAGGGGGTACTCGAGATTCCCCAGTTCTGGCCAGTTAACGCCCAAATACTGGACTGAGCAGTTGGGCTTGGGTCTAGGGGATACTCGAGCAAACCACTAAGGGTCACAACTTTTAAGATCACTGTTCTTCAGAGGAAAGAGAAAGATTGTTCACACAATCGATCTTCATGTGATTATTTTATTGCCAGCCCAGAGAGCTGCTCTCAAGGCAAACCTTCTCCGTGCATCCAACAGTCCAGGATCCTGCCACAGGCAGCTTCTACAGCACCAATTATTTAACTGTAATACCAATTAACCAAAAATTGAGAGTAAAAACCCTTTTATTGGTACTCTAAGGTTATCCTTCAGTTTAATTAGACAATGATAATGTTTGCAAAAGGCTAATTTGGTTGTCCATAGGATATGTTCTGAACCAAAGTTCTGAACCAAACCCAAACCAGCAATGGTCTCCTGTACTCAAACTTAGGGAGAAAGCTTTGTCAAACTGTTGGATAAGGAGAATCTCTGGTGGGTTCCCACCCAGCTGCATTTCTGATGGAGCAATAAAAAGCTGCAGTCGCATTGCCTGGGTACAGCTCTCTCACAGTCTTGATATGAGAATTCCATTCACGACCTTGCTGAGTTATGAGTTATGTAGCCATGATTTTGCAAGACCTAAATTACAAACATCTCTTTTACAGATCAAAAATTTTCTGAGTATTGACTGATGGACTCATCCAGTTCACAAGACAAGGGTTTAGACCTTCAGGAGAGGGCTGGAGCACTTCTGTAAGTCAGAGGGTTTAGACCTTCAGGAGAGGGCTGGAGCACCTCTGTAAGTCAGAGAAAAAAGGTCTTCAGAGCTTTTAGAGTGCTCCATGTTTTGCTGCGCACCGTGGCAGCCTCGTGTGACGACTCAAACCCTCACCGCTAATTCCTATGCAGGGAGACCTGCTTGGGAAAGTCTAGAACTTAATTATGTAAAAACATTCCAAGATACCAATAGTAATTGATTCTCATTACAGATTCAATTTGTCTGCAATTGTTTTAACTAAATAACTGAGCTGTTTTTCAGTTATAGCAGATGAGGGAAGGGGGGTGGAGACTTAAACAAGGATACACTTTCTAACTCATTGCCTCAAGGGGAAAACAAGATTTTTCCAGAAAAAAAAATATGTTTTAAAGTAATTAGCTCCTGGGCTGAGATATTCTCAGCCTGCTGTGAATTTTTATGACAGTGCTGTTAGGCTGCTGAAAATACAGTTTCCTAGTTTATCTTGCTGAATTTTAGCTGTGACGTGCAAGCAATATTGCAGGAGTACTAATTATGCATCTGTAGCTATATATACACATGTGTATACATCCCCAGAAGTTTTATCCTGTCTCTTGCAAGAACTGAACAGAACCTTTTGTGCTCAGTGAAAGAATGAACTACATTGCACTGTCTGGCTCTTTACTATTTTACCTGTTTAAAAAAGAAAAAGACAAAAAAAAATGGAAAAAAAGAAGCTATCCTTGTTTCATGTGTGTTGTTCAGTGAATAAGGGACCTGGTGGATCTCAGAGAATTAGCTTTCAATGACATCTCATTGTTTGACTCTGGACTAGGCATATTTCTGTCTCAACCTTAACCTCCTGGCTTGCAAATTGGAGATAATGATGCTGAACTCATTTGCAAAATGCTTGAAAGTGGAGCCAGAAGAAGACCAAACGCTCTTATTTGATATGAATCGTTGTAATCCTATCTAACAAGAAAAAATGTTGTGTTGGACCCTCTCAGGTACCCAGTCCATTCACTACTGAGCCGCAGCCATTTGGCCAAGAAGCCCCTGTCACCATCAAGGTGACACCGTTCTGATGTCCTCTGCCACAAGCTCACCTTGGCCTCTACAGAGGTCACTGATAATGCTCAGACACCCTCAGTCCTCAGAAATCTTTAAAGGAATAAGAAGAGTAAACACAATAATTATATAATTGTTTTTTTCACAATAAGCCAAAAAGCAGAGTTCAATTAAAGAAACAGACAAGTGAATCAGTCACAGCAGAGCCTTTCTCCTGGGAGAACAGCTTCCACGCTGTCCATACTCACCAGATCATATGAAGTACAAGCCTGCAGGTGACACCAAGCATCTCCAGCCTAAATGAGAGAACTGTAAGGAGGAAATAACACTGTCCTGCCTGCGTAATTAGAGAAGCTGACGCGTGAATCATTGTTATAACGAGTTTAATTATAAACATGATTAAATAGGCAATTAGTGCATATTCTGCCCCGGATAAACAAAATTAAATTCCTGCAATATTAACATCTTCCACAAGGTTTATTATTAGATTACTGGAAATTGTGTGGTACAGGAACATTTTCATGTCCTGTATTTGTTGTGAACAAACACCAGTTTTTATTTCCACTTGACCAGATGTGAAGGACAAAATTTGTGGCTCCTCTAAACTGGCAGGATCTCTTGAAAGGCAGCAGCCCACGCATTTTAAAAGATGCATCTCATACAGCAAGCCATGGACATTTCAGGCTTTCCAAGTTTACCTAATGACAACTCACCACAGCTATGACTGGTGACCGACAGAGATACAAGGATCCAAGCGTAGGTGAGTCCCAGGCTGGTGGCTCTCACCGTGCTCTCTGACATCTGCCCAAACTGCTGGTGTGCTCCTAGAGTATCAAAACAAGGGCACTGCAGGGGCAAAGCTCTGGGGAAAAAGTGCTTTGGATCTGGGAATGGAACACCTCAATTACAAGTAAAATGCACAGGATTTTCTATTGAAAAAAATCAAAAGACTTTTGTCTTGTTTATGAAGAAATGTAGTAATGTTCTTCATCATATAGACAGGCTTTTATCCATGTAGCTCCAGAAAATTGTATAAATATTAAAGCCATATAAACATTGCTTTCTGTTTAGTGACTAGTAATTTGAGAGTGTTCTGCAAGGGGACAGAGAAAATGCCGAGCGTCCATCTCTCTGGAAATCAGGCCCCTGCGAGAAGCCTCCAGTAAGGGAGGGAAAATCATGAACTGGTTTTAGGAAACCCTGCACCTCTGGTTTTCAGATGGAGAAACTGGTAACAGGAACTGGTTGAAACTGATTATCAACTCCAAAAGGCCTTACGCTTTTGCAGCACAGTCCCAGTCTATTTTTACTTTGGCTTTCCTTGAGGATATCATTTATGTTTTCCCAAGTGTCAAAGGAATTTAAAATTCCACATGTTTTCCTGTGCTTCCTAGCCAACTGGGATGGGATTTCTCACCAGTCACTGATTTAAAGGCCTCCAAAAAATTTGTAAGGTGGCTACACATATTCTTTACTTGCCCTCTCCCAAGCCCACATCCTCCTTATGTGAGAAACCTTTGGGGCAATTGATACAGAAGAGGTAGATATTCTTTACTTGCCCTCTCCCAAGCCCACGTCCTCCTTATGTGAGTAATCTTTTGGGGCAATTGATACAGAAGAGGTAAGTGTTACAGAGATGTTTAGCTGTAGTATCACACCCAGTGTTATTATTCCCTACAGTGGAGATAACCTCGATTCTCTCTCTGTATCTATTATTGCTCTGTGAATCCAGAAAAGATCCAAAATAAATTGATACACCAGCCATGTGCATAAATCTGTCTCAGCAGAAATTGATTCAGCAAATTTTCTGCAATAGTGAAGTCTACCTCATCGCCCCTCTACATTGTTCAGTGTATACTCAGCTGCTGGGAAATAAGCAGCATTTATAGAAGGCAGACTGTTATGCGATGCAGTTAACATCTTCAGCAGGGATGGAATAAGCAAGCAGCTGGGTCATGGATTCCAGGGAAAATCTCAATTTGGATAAGAAATTGCCACAAGTAATTTTAGCTCTACACTGCCACAGTCGCTTGCTCTTTCATGAAGGAGGCAATCTTCGTCTAACATAGCATGGCATTCACATCTCAGAGGGTACATAATGATGTTCATACCATAAAAAATTTTGTGTCTCTATCTACAGCTGTTTGTGATGCTGCAGCGTGTAAATACTCAGGTGGATGATACAGGCAAATTCCAGCTTTCCCCCAAATAAAAGTGAGGGCCAGATGTGATTTTGCTGATCAACAGACTTTGTCAGAGGCTGGAGAGCAGTGGGCTTGACTGGAGAGTCCACACCAGCAAGGAGTTTTGTGGTGGGCACTTGAAATTAAGGTGCTGATATCCCATCCCGTGCTGATCAATGCAATGTATCAGAACTCAGACAAGAAGGACAGTGTCCCTGCTTCAGGCACAGCACACACTGTGTGGCTCCAGAGCGAGCTGAAGACAGATGTAGGTCTTAGCACCAGCCCAATGCTGACCTGCTGCACAGGGATGCGTTTTTTGGCCACCACCAAGATTCAGGCAAAGAGCATTTAGGGATTGAATGGTCCCCCATCCTATAGGCGCGTATACAAATTCATACCAGTAATGGTTGCAAGATCAGGCACGTATTATTTTGTGAAAAGAAGTAAGTGACATCCTGAGATATGCCTCCCAGATGTAGAAGACAGACAAGCACAGCCCTAACACATGGGGAAACCTGCCTCCTCTACAAACCACTTACGCTTAGCGAGCCCTTTATCGCCTTGTCAAAATCAGCACCAGCTTGAGCTTTCTGATATCAATATAACATTAACTTGTCTCGGGTCAACATTACCTATTAAAGAGCACAGAGGAATTTCAGAATTCCCCCAGACATAAGTGCACTGAAAAGTCAATTGAATCCCCAAATACGCTTTTCCTCAGAACTAACAGGTGTACTTTTCTTTCTCTTATTTCTAATTGAACTTCTTGGCATTCTAGTCAATGCTCTGTAGTATGTTTTGGAAAACAATAAATCCTGGTAACATGAGACCTTACTACAGTATTTCACTGTTAAATCTTTGCTGAGATTTGGGAAGAGTGTAGCAGGGTTTGTGTGCTGAGTTATGGGGTGTGTGGATGAATGGTTTTCCCTCTCTTGCTTTTTCCATCACAGAATCAGCACATAGTGAAAAATGTCTGATGAGTCCTATTCCTACTGTGTCTGCATTTGAATGCTCTAAGACACAACATATTTCAAATATATTATAATCTGACTTTGAAGGTAAATTATTATTTTTTACTGTGTCTGCATTTGAATGCTCTAAGACACAACATATTTCAAATATATTATAATCTAACTTTGAAGGTAAATTATTATTTTCAAGTAGAGAACGTTGATTTTTTTTTTTTATAGGGGTAATCAATGTTTTGTTTTCTTCAAAATATAATTTTGATGATAGTGTGTTTTCTCCTTAAGAGCAAGGACTTTCAGAGAAAAAGAATTTTGGTTCAGTTGCCAAAGAAAACTTAATGTTTTCCTAGTAAAAAGTTCTGTTCATAATTTAAAACTAATTTCCTAATTTCATACACAATTTTTGAAAAGTAAAAATATTATCTAAAGCATTTTTTCATTGAAAAAATCCCCTCCATTTCCACTGAATATGTTTGGGAAAAAACTCACTTTTGAAAATTTAATTAAAATCTTTGTGTTTAACATTACTTGTCAGGCTTAGAGCCAAATAGTTTTCTCTTTAATTATTATATCATTGTTACTGTGACTTCCTGGAAAGAAGTCAGGATATTTCTGATATAATCAATAATTTCGTACTTAGGAACTTCCTGAAATGGTCTGAAATGACTCTCTAATGAGAAACATTTGGTAAAAAAAACCCAAACCTTGGGAAGTTTCAAAATATTGTATATATTCTTAAAGACCTATTGAGGCATTTTCATATGATAGGGGGTTAAACATCATTGAGGTCTTAATCACACAAAGGCGTAATGAGACAGCAAAGAGTTATCCAAGACTCTGCATTAACAATGATTAAAAACTGTGAAATTGTATTTAATAGTTTATAGTCTCAATTTTAACTATAAGATCATGAACAATAATTCTTTTTGATTATTTTTTTCCAATTTAACATCACTATTCTTCAAGGACCAGAGAAGTATAAGCCTAATGATTTTTCTCTATATTTCTGAGAACATTGTCATGCTGCTTAAACAGAATGTCCTAAAAGAACGTAACTCTTTCTGTCACAGACTTTAAACACTGCCCAAACTTTTTACCCCAAGCTGACCTGCAAGATCAACCATAAGCTTTTATTCTTCTAAAAGGCTTTATGATGTAAAGAACAGCACTAATAATAATATGTTGGGTTTACTTTACCCTAAGCATTTTTGTCCATTTAGAGGGTTCTTCAAGTTCAGCCATTAATACTGGAGCTTGGTCATAGCATGGCTATGAAAATGTAACATTACTGGGGAAATAGCACGCACTCTTTCCAAACCTGTACCCCATACCTTAGTTTCACTGGCATTTGATGTAAAAATTAAGATATATATAAAAGCTTCAATTTTGCCTTGATTCTTGAAAGTTATGCAAAAATTGCATGGCCCAGAAGACTAGTTGCCAGCTGTAATATAAAGAAGGATACTACGGAAACTGAGAACTGGTCATGGCAGATACCCTGTCAAAGGAATGATTTACAATCTGGAAATACAAGCAGTAAGAGAGGCCCACCAGCTAGACCTGTATCATCTGAAGCAATCAAATCCTGCAAATATAAAGCAATTTAGTATTACCATTTCCAAGTGCTCCCCACAATAAGGACTCTTGTATGCCAAAAGTTTAATATTCAGAGCAGAAACCACAAACTCTAACAGCCGCTTCTGGTCAAGATAGCTAATAACAGTTCCCAGGCAATGGCACTGTTGTAATAGTATTGCACAAAGCAGCTGGGGATTTACTTGTATGTCAGCTTCTACATCTGAGAACTAGAAAACGATGGTGGGTCAGACATCCATTTGCTTTATATATTGATATAATTTCATCAGAATTTATGATGTGGGAATTATTGCACTGGCAAGAAATGTAATCTAACCTTCATCTCGCACAATGTAGGACCCATATTATGTTTTTGAGAGAAATATACTGACTTGTTGAATCAGATTACTCCAAGTGCATTCCTAATGGATTTCAATATTCCCTTGGATAAACCAATGCTATTTGCTTTGTATTTATTGCATTTTAAAAAAAATATATACGGAAGATAAAACCTCTTCTGACACCATATATTCTTTCATTTTGCAAACTACAAACATACATTTGTTCATTAATTTTAATGTCTAAACTTTTCCCTGGGTAACAGTCCCTGCATTTACTCAACTACCTATATTTCAACTATGCACTTTAAATGTATAAAGAATTTAATCTAAGTATTGACAACTGTATGCTTTTCTCCTTCCTCTCCTGGATTAGACAGCTTGTCTTTGCATATCTGTAAGGATCACATGGTGTAATTATTAGTGCTGGGATATTCCCAAATGCCAGGATGTATTGACAACTGTATGCTTTTCTCCTTCCTCTCCTGGATTAGACAGCTTGTCCTTGCATATCTGTGAGGATCACATGGTATAATTATTAGAGCTGGGATACTCCCAAATGCCAGGATATGCCACTGGTAATAGGTGATATATTTGGGATATTCTTTATTATGACACTTCTAATGTACCAGAACTCCAGGGAATTTTATCAAGAGAACAAACTTGGATCAATCCTAGAGGTTGCTTTATATCACGAGTCAAGAATGTGGAAAACAATAATAGTAACAAAGATTTATATAAAAAGAGAGGGAGGGATCTTGAGAGCTAGTCCCTCAAACAGCTTTGAAAAGACCTTAAAAAAACCAGGAACTCCAGTCGCTGCCTTATAGTTGGATTATCACCAAGAAGGGTAATTGTTTTCAGACCCATCCATATCATGAACGAACCCACTGCTAAGCCACCTTCTCCCAGGCTCTCATTTGCCAATAAAAAGTACTGGCAAGTACCCCAAAGGAGATTCCTCTCTGGTGGTGGAACATCCAGCTTGGTGAACATCATACGCTGAAGCTCCTGAAACACCTCCTGGGCAGGAAGCCCTCTGAGCAAGTCAGGCCAGCTGGAGAGAGATGTGGAGGAACAGAGCACACTACGCCTGTGAGCTCACTCCAGCGCCACGCTCATTCCTGTGTAAGTTTCAAAAAAGGCAGGGATGCTCCATTAAAGCAAACGGTGAAGCACTGGGCTGCAAAACTGGACCAAGAGGTAGAGCAAGAAAACCATCTCTTTTTGGAGCTGGAGCTTCACTCTCAGCTGTTACTCCACAATTCCTGTGCAGACAGTGAGGGACCAGGGAACAGTGAATGAACACTGAAGGTGAAGGGCAGCAAATGTTCCCCCAGACAGGGTGCTATCTCATAGAATTACCTTTCTCCTCCCTTAGAGAACATAGAATCATAGAATGGTTAAAGTTGGAAGGGACATCAGTTACACTCCATTTTAATCACCAGCTACTGAGAGCTGCCCCATTTAGAGAGCTCCTCTGCCTTCTGGCTCTTCAGCCAGCAGATTGTTTTATATTCCTGCTTCATTTTATTGTTCTTCCCTCCTGCTGTGGTGATCAGACAAGACAGAATAGGTTAGTATATCAATAGAAACGCAAACCACTGTGCATAGTGCGTAAATATTGATATTAGGAATGGGGAGACTGAATTAATACCTCCACACACTATTAGTTCCAGGGTACTAGGTCATGTCCAGGCAGCTCTATAAACAAATATATGAAGGAGAAACAAGACATTCAGAGAAAGATCCTGTGCCTTACTGTTATTTATTCTTGAGCACAATTAGCATCAGAAGACAAAAACTAGCCAGTCCACTCACACTTGCTGGTGCACAGTGCTCAAATGTGCATTTTAGTTGAAGTCCCCCTCTTTGTAAAGAGCGTCATATTTTGTATGGTGTATTCAAGCCAAAGTTGGTTTAGCATTGACACTGGGTTATTTTAAGTGCCAGACAATATAAAACACTGTAATGTGAGAGCATTCATTACAGCGCTTGTAAAAAATTCTCCTTTTGAGATCAGGAGACTGCAGCCCATCTTATTATTCCCCAGTTCCACTGCATTCACTCAGCTCACAGTGCCAGGGCTGATTTGGTGAACTTCATGAAGTGAAATGCTCATCAGAGTGCAGAACTGAAACAGAAATCAGATCACTGAGATACTTGCCTTACTTGGTTTTTTTTAAAAAACACCCTTCAATAATGAAGACTCAACAATCTCCCCAAGCAGCCTAAAGTATAGCTATCATAATTTTCCTGATGAATATAGCTCTATAGGACATACAACTATACATTAAGTCCATTATTTCTGGATGATCTAATGTAGCCATGGAGAACATCTGCTCCTTATACAGCTTAGTTCCTTTTGCTGGACAGATTGTACTTGATAGCAAGTAGGTATACAAAAGGTAAGACTGAGTTAGTGTCACTCATTATTGAGATTGCTGATTGCACGGAAATGATTGCTGTTTTGGAACAGGCATTTGGAAGAAACAGTTTTTCACTGTAATGTTCCTGATGAATATAGCTCTATAGGACATACAGCTATACATTAAGTCTATTATTTCTGGATGATCTAACATAGCCATGGAGAACATCTGCTCCTTATACAGCTTAGTTCCTTTTGCTGGACAGATTGTACTTGATAGCAAGTAGGTATACAAAAGGTAAGACTGAGTTAGTGTCACTCATTATTGAGATTGCTGATTGCACGGAAATGATTGCTGTTTTGGAACAGGCATTTGGAAGAAACAGTTTTTCACTGTAATGTTTAGAAAAGACATATACCATTGGTACCTTTTGGATAGACTCACACACGACTGCTCTGTAGTCACTGCAGAACAACCTCCCTAAGGCCAGCTCTGGCTCTGTACAAAACAACCCTTTTTCCTAACTTCTAAAAAGCACATACAGGACAGATGGGTGAGCACCTCAGGTTGAGGATTTCTACTGAACAGACATGCTATGAGACGAACATGTTCAGTTAGTGCTTTACCATTATTAAGTGGCAAAACCACTATTACAGAGGCAGAAGCTGTGAATGAGATGGGAGATGTTTATAAGTACAGCATTCCCTGGGCACAGGTGCCAGTGCTTCAGAATAAATGTATGGTGTCTCCTGAGACGGTCATCATTGTTTCACTCACCTATTCTTCCATCGTCCTTTGATGTTAATTGGAAGGCAGCATTAGTTAATGATGCAGAAGCAATTGTAACACACTGAACTCTCCTAACGTTTGGTTGGGTAATTTCCTGCTGGCTTCATCACACACGGTCTCCTCCTCTTTGCACCTGAAATACATAGACACAGCAAATATCACCATCCAGCGCTAAGCAGTCCCATTTGGGTAAGATTTTCCCTGGGGGGAAAAGCTCCATGTTATGAAGCCCACTTGCCTAAATCACAGCTAGCATTAAATACTCTACAAGGAAAAAGTTTCAGCCCAAAATGAAGGGAAAAAATAATGGTAGAGTTTGAGCGTGCAGTCACATGAGTACATCTGTCTGTGTTTTATAGAGGCAAGGTTGAGGTATTACCTAAAAGCATTCATTTCAAAGCAGTGTAGTGAAGCCTGAAGGAGCACTATTTTAAAACAAATCAGTCAGCATTTTATTGGTGTCGGCCCAGCTTTGTACTAAACACTCAGATTAATGTTAAATCACAGCTCAGGAATTATTCATGAGATCTCATACAATGTAATTGCTGATTTTGGCATCAATAGTCTGTATCCCTTTATTTCCTAGATTAGCTTCCCTTCCTGAACTACTGTATGTCATGCCAGAGACAATGATTTTATATGACATATTTAGGAAAGAGGGACCCACCTATTTTACATAAAACAACGTCTGAGGAATGTACCCTCATTGCCGAGATGCCAGTCTGAGCTGACACATTCCTGTGAGAGGCAGAGCCTGCTGGGAGAGCAGCGAGCACCGCAGTAAACGTCTCCTTTCAAACTGTTGACTGAATGGTTAGTTTTATTCCAAACCTTTATAAAAACTAATGAAATTACCCTTCACCTATCTTTGAGGATTAGCATTAATGCTCAGAACAAACTGCATGACGACTAATCTCTTAATGTCCCTAAAGATATGTACAAAATGAAATTTATAAATAATAAATGAAACCCAACTTTTTCTGGAAATACTAAATCATCCTGCCCTTTCCCCCTTTCTCTCTGAGTGTTGTGTGCTCTTGCGTGAGTTTGGGCCGATATGGGGAGTTGGAGAAAGGTGTCTTTGAGCGTGGAAGTCAATGAGTTCCATGTTTTGGGCCTCCACCATTTTTTCCCCCCAAAATACTGCCTTTTCCTTCTACATCAGCGTGTTTAGATCTAAATATCTTCAACCTCTCCCCCCTCTCATTCTTTCATGCTCCAAATACCTGTACACATGGGTGAGCAATGAGAGCAGGAATCCCTGAAGACACAGAGTATTTCATGCTCAGGTGGCTACATCCTGCAGCTGCCAGAAAAGGAACACTACCACGCATGCCATTTCCTCACATCCACATTTTCATGCAAGCCAAAACCAAACTGAAAACCTGACTTAATTTTCTGAGTTGATGAGAGAAAACTGTTAACACAGAATTCATTGCATGTGCTACAAGCAAAAGAGTTTTCCAAGTGAGAAACCCAACTGTTGTTCTCTTAGTTGGAATGCACACCCAGGATTTTTCTAGATGATGATACTGGAGGGATTAGTCACCTTGATTTTCCAGTGCCTTCAGTCCACCCGCTCCACTTCCACCCCTGCTTATAGAGACTCACACTCACATATCTGAGGATTTTAGTATCTACTTTTAAAGCTGTGCTTTTTAGGCTATAAAAAAATTACAGATTTTGAATTTAATAGTTAAAGACTTCCCAGGAGACCTGCTCTTTGACCTTCAACCCTCGAGTGTTTGTTTGCTCAACAAGCACACCTGAAGTGTATTTATCACACTTGCACATATTTTAAAGTATAGCAGACACAGAAAATATATAACTAACTATTTCTGAAAGACAGCATCACTTTGAACTGATTGTAATAATCCAATTTTGAGACAGACCTTGATCTGATGAAATTTTCTCACATTTTCAAGCCCCTGTCATTGTAGGCCTGACACAGTCTGCCCAAGGGTTCCTCCCAAGATGACAAATGTGGAGAAAGACCTAACTTTTGGATCCCAGTTGAGCCTGGACATTAGCTGAGAACTAAAAATCAGTATTCTGTGCGTGTAGTAAAGCAGAATTTTTTGAACACTGGCACCTGACATCACATAGACACCCACAGGAGCTGATATTACTGGGAAGTTAGGCAATAGTGGTATGACCATACAAGATTGTTTCACTCCTCAAAAATAATTGGTTCTTTTGATTCTGCAAAGGTAACCATGGGATGAGAAAACACTAGTGCTGCTGTGACTTAAGTTTTCGATAGAACCTCTCCCAAAATCTCATTTGCTTTCAGCTGTATTTGGACACTTAAGGGAAAACACTAGTGCTGCTGTGACTTAAGTTTCCAATAGAACCTCTCCCAAAATCTCGTTCACTTTCAGCTGTATTTGGACACTTTGGAAGCCTAGAATCCTGTTGAGTAGGGTTTGTATGAACTGTTATAAGTAAATTGTATTTATTCATGATAGAAGAGGGTATTTCGTGGATAACATTGTATACTCATACAAAGTACATGTATCAGGAAGCCATGAAACATTTTTAAAAAGTACTTCCCAAGTGATCATTACTGCTTGAAAGCCAAATAGTGATTTTGTTAAAATAAACCAGACCTGTTTCTGAAAGTCATAAGACTCCCATAGGCACCAAGTAGAGCTTTGAGAACTCAGAACGCAGAAAAGCAACAGCACTTATTTTTATGCTCAAAATTTCACAGTGGCCAAATGTACAGTTTTCTAACTTTACAAAAATGCATAAATTAATAATACAAAATAAAAATAGTATGATCCAAATTACCTCAAGGCTGAGATACCATGTGCCTAATTCCAGCCCAATTTTCATGGCTGTGTTATCTGAGCCTGCATATTTATAATGGAATTATTGACAACCCTTTTTTCAGAAGGAGACTTTCCTGCTTTAAGACCAATATAGATATAGTTGGACAAATTCGGTATGCAGGAAAACAAACATCAATAAAGATTTTGATACACAGAATAATATAGAAATGACAACATATTTTTGACTCCGTACAAAGACATGCATTCATCTGTAAATGATTACATTTCTATCTGTGGCAGAATGGTAGTGTGGGGCATATGAATCTCACCTTCAAAAGATATTCTTTCATTCTACAAAAAAACCCCGGCAAGCACAGGAAACTTCAATCAATGTCTTATATTCGAAAACTATGACACTGTCAAACTGGTGTCATTAAAGCTAACTAACCATATTAAACGAATATTAAAATATAGGTTTCTTTGCATAACATAATGAGTAAAACTGCTTTTAAGTTTTTCCCTATGCTTTGAGGTGTAGGTGGCATTTTCATTCCAAAACTTTGAAGTCAGAACAAAATGTACAGGTAGAGGGTACTAGATCAAATAATAATCAACTTCAAAAAGCATTTTGGCTGTTAGATGTCCCAAGGCTAATTTCCTCTAGACATTTTAAATGTAAATGTCTAAACTCATTTAAAAATAGTAAATTGGTCTAGGTTCAATCAAAACCCATCCTGACACAGAACAGGGAGACTGGGCTAATTGTCATTTGTTTGTCAAATGAATTCCATTTGGAAAGCAATGAAACCTCCAAGCTAATTCTTTTAAGGTGAGCTGGTAGTTGTATTATCAGTTAAATGCAGTAAAATGGATAATCACATGATGATAATGAAAACTGAACCTATGTTAGCACTCAGGCTTAGTCTGCCACAGGGCATATAGTGATGGAACTTAAGTACTGTAATGTTCCATTGGGCACAATGGCACCAAGTCTGCTCTTTAGCCTTACAGACACTTTCTTTGCATTTTAAAAAACTTTATCAAAGCACCGTGGCAATGTAGAAAATGTCAAAGTGAAATGCACTGTAGGCAAATTGAGATTTCATTAAGTTTAAATTTATTGCTTTTGACTGATGTATTACCATGCTTGTTAAGAACCAGTAATTTGGAATATCTGCCTGCCTGGTAAAATAGCTTTGTTTCCTTGCGTAATACTTTATATGGACTTTGAAAGACCACAGTAATTCAAAAAAAGTGTGGGTTATTTTATTTTTCTAAAGAACAATTTCAAATATTTTAAGGTCCCTGACCTAGTGGATCAATAGACTTATGCATGGGTCCCAAGTGTGGTGTTGGTGCACTCGCTAGAAAATTACAGCACTAATATGTTATTTTTTTTCCTTGTTATAACATTGCCCTCACTGACAACAGAACCTTGGGAAGCGCTTAACAATTCTACTTGTTCTGCTGCTCTCTGAACATTTATATTGGAAATAAATGAAAGTGTTTGTGAGAGATAAGGAATCCAACAAACTGGTGGGAGACTGTGAGCAGACGCATACTTTTTAATATAAATATATATACACACACATATACATTGTGCATATATGCGAGTTTGTGAATAGGTATATAAACAGTCGAAGCGGAGATATAGCCGTATCTGTATCACAGCAGAACACGTGCAGGTATTCTCAGCATTGCACACTATATATGTTGTTTAGTTTGCAGGCTTCAGCTGTGGCAAAAGCTACATTTGAGATGTTGACATAAAATCTCTTAATGTACTCTGCTACTTTTCTCACCTTCAGGAAAGGATTGAATCAATAGTGTAGGACTAGCACAATTTCCGACTGATGAGGAAGGTTAGGCCTTCAGGAACAGATTACTGACCTTGGAGAGAGACCTGGATTGAATTTGCTATATTCCAGATATATTTATTTACACTAGGTGCCAGGGTTTTATGGCAGAAGTGACAAAGTTTGTGAAACCTAGGAATGCATTATCATGTTATCTGGTATCTTAGATGGACAGTCAATATGAACAGACTGTAGACACACCTGTCCCAGTATCCAGTTCACCAAGTAATGAAATGGAAACAATAAAAGTCTTTGAACAAACAACAGACATTTGAGTCTTCGGGTTTAAACAAGAGGATTGTAGAATTCAAGTGGGTTTCCTCTAGTGCTGCCAAGGCAGCCATATCTGTATTGGTGCCAACGCCAAGAGTCACACAACAAAGCTTGACTTGTGTTCTGCCCATGTGCTTTCACTCTGCTGAGTATGGGTATACGTTATTCTTCTTGGGGTGGGGATGGGGGTGAGGGCAAGAAGAGAGTTTTAAATTCTACCTCTTTTTCCTACGCTTTCAATGAAACTTCCAGTTGAAAACCGAGGAGAAAGTGATGTGTGGGATTCTATGAATTCAAACTGCGTTTTGATTTTACCGTTTAAAATTAGCATTCTGAAGGTTAGGGCGGTCTGTGTGAATTAACTGAATTAAGACACAATAATTTTTTCACTGGAAAAACTTATTTTTCTCTTCACAGGGAAACAACCTTCTTCCTTCTCCTAAGAGCAATTTTCAGCAGGGGCACTCACCCCTCTTTCCAGTGGAAGCTCCAAAGGTTTCCCTTTTGCGTTCCTCCAACGGACAGCGTGCCAAGGGGGTCACCAAGAGAGTCTTCTGTCACCAGCAGTGTCCGGGCTGAGCAGGGGGCTCCCAGACCCAGAAAAGATCCATGCGCACTACAAAGTCCTAAGAGAAAAGGGATCCCACCAAAGGTGCGTGCAAATCTCAAAATCTACTTAAAAATGAAGGTTTTCTAGTCTTGTTTTTGCACATTGTACAAAGGCTATGCCAACTCTGGATAAGAAGGGTGCAGAGTCAAAGTAGGAGCTAAGGTAAAGCATTTTATTTGATAAAACATCTGTTTTTTTGCTTTAAGACACATATGTGCAGCTCCCTTTGAAGTCCAGAAGAGCTATACAAGTCTACACTTGAGGGCAGAATTTGGCCCAATGTGATAACACAGGAGCTTGTAATCTGGAACAGGAGTGTATTTATTACATTTTAAAGAATTTGTGGGTTAACTCAAATTAGCCAGGAAGGACTAATGCTTCTGAATAATTCTCCTTCTCAACATGCATTTCAGAACACTGTAAGAATTACAACTAAACTCCACCTTTCTGCTTTGGACAAAATTTGCGTTTTGGAGTAAGCCACTAGCTGGAGCTAAAGACCTGTAGAGCAAATTCAAAGGAGAAAAGAAAAGAAAGGGGGAAATTCACAAGCCTGAGGAGAAATCCTGACTTTTTAAGGCAGGCCTGGAACAGGTTTTTGATTGAGTTGTGGATATTGGCTGGCATCTGTTAGAAGGACAGAAAGACCAGCCTAAAAACTGAAAACATCTGTAGGCTTGAGTTGATGGCTGGCTGAGCTAAACTGGAGCAAAGTCTGGTATTTAACAGCAGAATGAATCAAAACAAACATATCAAAAAGAGCTTTTTAAAAGCACCCAGAGGAGAAGTGAAGCAATGAAAGAAAGGAAAAGCTGAGATACTAAAGAAGTAATTAAAGGCAGAAATTAATTGTTAGGTACTATTTGGAATTGAAAGGGAATTACCTAGAAATACAGAAAGCACCTAACAAACCCTCTGACCCATTTACTTTTAATTAAGGATAGTCCAAAGGCTCTTCAACATGTAGTTGTTTAAATATCATCTGGGAAGATGCTTTCATGCAAGCAGAAGAAAAGATCTCTTTTTGTGGATAAAGATCAATTTATCTAGGGCAATCAGATAGAATATATCAGGTGGGAACAGAGCACTCCCTGGTTTTGGAGGGTCAGATTAAAATAGAGGAACACAAGGAATATTCCACACATTCTCCTCCCTCAACAGCACATAGACAGGATTTGATATTCCCACGTAACGCGTGGCACTGAGGTGGCTTCAGTGAAAATGACAATCACTCTGAATCACAGAGCTGCAAGCAAAACATATTGTAACCTTTCAAAACCTTTCAAAACATCACCAAATAAACACCTAATGTGCCAAGGAAGGGGCCAGCTTTCCCTGTAGGCTTTCATAAAGGAAAACAGGACTAAAATGCTACTAGGGAGTTAGTAAACTTTTCTTAAGTTTGCATTTGTGCCTTTTGGACAGTCAGTTGCAGCAGAGACTGAGGCTGGCAGGGCTTTACACCTGGGGTTAGCAGGTAAATGCAGAAATGGAATGTTTCCACAAGGGTTACACATGTCATGCTTATATCATGCTGCCCTTGCCACGATTCAACAAAACACTACAATATGAATGCAGATTTAAACACTTGCTTAAGAGCTTCCCTTGCACTGGCTGATAACTGTTTGTTAGTCTCAAGCCAGGTACTGCATGTATGGCTTAGTTAGTATGTGGAGACATTCATTTTCCACAATAAATTTAGCTTCCAGAGGGTCACACGTGTTACAGAAGTGGCTGTCTTAATTTCCCCATCGCGATGATTTTCCTAATTAAAATAGAACCTGTTCTTTGACAGACTGGTATTTACTGGATTCCTAGACCCAGTTTGCACAGGCAGCATCCACACCAGAGGCAAATGCAGCTCCCAGCTTTCAGCATGTGCCAGTAGGACACCCTGCGCTTTGAGCAGTGGCACGTTGTTTTGAACCAGCCATGTGTGACCGGCTATTGTCATCCCTCTGCTTTAAGGGATCGGTTTTGTTGCTGTCCCATCATAGAACTGACCTCAATAGTTTTCCTCTGTGTGTGTGATCCAGCCAGAGACAACCCTCAGCTTTCCTGAGGATATATTTCATATGACATTCTCCTAAGTTTATGCTGTTCTGAAATTCTTAGTAGATTTTTCCCAGAGCTGCAAAAGCACACCTTGAAATTAATGGTCTTGGTGGGTTTTATGTACAGAAGTATACTCTATCTATTTATTTCAGACACTGCATTCATAATATCTAAGTATACTGAATGTGACATTCTCTCTTAATAATTTTAATATGCAATTTAATCATTTTTTAATATACACTCTTTCTTGATTCATTGCACTAACTCCCTTAAGCACAGATAGCTACTATACCTTGAATAGGACCTTTCGTTTCACTGCACTAACTCCCTTAAGCACAGATAGCTACTGTACCTTGAATTGGACCTTTCACCCTTTAAATTTAAACAGAGCTGCTTTCACATGTGAACACGAAACTTTCTTTCCTGACTCAGGATAGGATTTTTATTTAAAAAGCATTTTCCACTCAACTACTTTCCCAAACCAATAGCCTGCAGACATTGTAAACAACTACATTTTCTCAACAATACCACAATTCTGACCATTTCTCCTTTTCTTTGAATTGTACAAAAAAACTTTGAGTCAAACACCACTTTCAGAACTCTTTTACAGCGCTATGCCAAGTGTATTTACGTGCTGCTTCATAGGATCCAGAGAGAAATTGCTTTGTTTCACTGCTCTAGGCAGCATTGCAAATGAAGCTTTTTTATTGATGCACTTAATGATTCAGAAAAGTTTCCTTCTGGGTCACTTTGTGATGTTTGTCATTAAGTTCTGAAAATCAAGATAGAGTAAGACAAAAGAAAAATAAAGGACTCTGTGTCTACTTGTGTGTGTTCTACTTGGACAACTCTTTGAAAAATTCGGATAGGAAGATGTATAATATTCGTGAAGTAGTGACTTTATTCTATTGCACGCACATTTTTAAAAGTCCTGTATCAGCCTGAATTTAGAATGCAGAAGGGCAGACCCAGGCTTACTTGAGGCCAAAACCTTCTCTAATAATGAGATTTTATTAAAGAGCGGAGCTGCAAGCTGAGAAATGTATAGAGCAGGTAAAATGAGAGGAAGGAGCCTGGACTGCCAGACCAAGGAAAACACACAGTGACTCCATGTCCCTGTAAGAGCAGGTAAAATGAGAGGAAGGAGCCTGGCCTGCCAGACCAAGGAAAAACACACAGTGGCTCCATGTCCCTGTGCCACCTGTGAACTCAGAGTCTGTGAGCAGTTGTGGTATATCTAATCCTAACCCTCTTGTATATTATCCTATATAATTTCCTAGAAAGGAGAGGCAGAAGTCTTTGAAGCTCTCCCCTTTTGAATCTTGTCTCACCGACACAAAGCCTCGGGACTCTTTGGAGCACGGATGGGAGACGACGCAACAGAAGAAGGGAGTTGTGTTGTGCAGAAAAGCAACATATCACCCAAGAAAAGCTGGTGAGGAGCAAACCCTTGAGCGTGATGTTTGTTTGGGAGTGGAAGAGCAGCAGAGGAGTCAAAGGCACCACGCACAGCATGTAAAGGGACACTGAGGGCTGGCGGGCCAGGGAGTGCCTCTCGCTAATGCGGTATCGCGTGTATCCCGTAAGAAATGGCACCTCTCCTACAAAGACATTTGGGTCATTTACATAGCCTCATCAGCAGTGTGAAATGGCTCCTCGTGGAGTCAGACATTTGGAAACAGATAAAGCCCCTAAAGAATGCTTCTTTTCTCCCAAAGAGATTAATGTAGATGCGAACACATTAGCGCCGTTTAAGGGAGAGTATTCTCTTTGACAGATAACTGGGATTGGGAATATTAGATTACCAAATAATGGACCTTTTAAATTCTGTCATCATTACTTATCAGGTACATTAGTTTAAAACCTGCAATTTTGAACTTCGCATTATTGAGCTTTTGAAAGATTAAATTACGGAGCTTTTGTTTGTGAATGGCTCTGTGAAATTTCCTGAAAAGGATAGTCCTCCTTCTTCATTGTGTAAACGTGAATGCCAAATAACATACTTTATTGATATTTACAGACATACGAACGATAGGACTAATGCACCTTCATGTCTGTCTCCTTGAGTGAAAAGGCAGAGCGTTTTGAGATAATAAGGTGCACTGTATCGCTTTTGTGAACCTGTTTGGAAGTTATTCGGTGTCTCCGCCTTTCCCTTCCTGAAAACCTTATTCTGACAAGTGGCTTCTCATAGGCAGGGTGCAGCACAGGCTTCCTTCTAAGGGTGCTTTCTTTTACTCATTACGTAGATCAAAAAATACATAACTTCGAGTTATGGAGATAGCTTGCATGTAGAGGTTGGCAAGAAAACCACCCCTGTCCAATACATTAAAAAAGTAACTATTTATAAGCACATCCACAATTGCATTGTATAGTGAGGATAAAGCCCCACACTAATTAGGTGATCAGTCTCATCAAGGGTTTAGGAACAGAATACCCTGCTGTGCTGCCTGCTAAGCACCTTTGCCCAGTGCCTTCAGGATTAAGGGGGCCATTCTTCGAGATCTGTTCAATGGCCATCGCAGGGCAGGTGTCCACTCTGCTCATATAGGTACCAGTGTCTTCTGGACATGGCAACTGCTAAGCACCTTTGCCCAGTGCCTTCAGGATCAGGGCCATTCTTCAAGATCTGTTCAATGGCCATCACAGAGCAGGTGTCCACTCTGCTCATATAGGTACTTCTGGACATGGCAACCTGTGACCCTCTTCCTCTTCCTCATACTGAATTGTGAGACTGAGTCTTCTAGGCAGGATTTTCAAAGCTGAATGGTTAAATTAATCTCACAAATTCCTTAGACATATAACACAAATTGGGCATTTTCCTTATACCAGCACGTTTGAAAACTCCCACTGAGTTTTTCAAAGTTGTTTAGTGAGAGAGCAAGACTTTTTATTTTTTCAAACTTTTCCAACTTTTTAAGAAGTCAATAGAGTAGTGAGCCAACGAATATAAAGAGTGATAAGCTACAGCCATGAAATGAAAAAGGAACATGTTTATGAGAATATATGTTTGTTTAATGAGGTAGGTACAAATTATGCTCATAAAACAAAATCAGAGAAAAAGAAAAGATACACTGTAAATATCCCTGACTCTCCATTAGATCCCAAATGTAGGTACCGCCTATGCCCTAACAACTCAAAACACTTGGAAACAGTTTAAAATATATTTTGTTTTGGTTGTTCAGTTTTTATGCTTTTTTAAAATTACCATGTTTTTTCTTCCCTCTGAGATAAAACCTGTTATATTTGGGAGCCAGACTTCAAATAGATGAATGTTCTGTATATGTTAAAAGAAAGAAAATTATTTCAAAAACAAAGTCTCTTCTTTTGAGTGATGCTTTTTTCCCTCTTCCCCCACAAATGAAGTTTACTTTCAATTCAGATGCATAAAACTGGACATCTATTCAACATATCAACTCGGCTAACAGTGTGGAGCATGCTTTAGCTACAATATTCATGAATTGCTTATCAGGCCAAGATTAAAAGCCTTCCAAACTCTCCTATGTTCTAAGGTGTCTTTGACACAGAGAGAAGCTTCATTGTTACACTTGGGTACTTGTAAGACTTGCAAAGTGTCACACAATCATCAAAAAAAAGCAACTGGGTTACTCATAAAAATGTGTTTCATTCTCTCCTTAAAATGCTCTTGTTAGCAGTCATTGAGAGAGGGAAAGATCAAAATAATATACTTGCATGTATTTTTAATTCAGAGAAATTATGTTGAATCTCACACAAAATTGCTCCAAGTAGAATTTGAGTCACATAAAAACAGAGTCTTTTCTACAGATTTATACTGCGTTAGCTATTTATTGGGCTCCAAAATCATTGAATGAACATCACTCTGTACTGGTACATTTTAAAAGGTATTAGGCACGTGCAAACAAAGGAAAAAATAATCAAAGCAAAATTAGAATAGTGATTTATTGCCCCCAAATTAGCAGAGCTATAGATAAGAAGAACATTAGATTATGAGGTTGGAGACATGACTGCATCATCTTTCTGTATGACATAAGGGTTATGGGGGCCTTAACAGATTTGTGCAAAATGAAATAAATCAATATAGCTCATTCCAGCCAAGGCCAATATCTGCTTTTGTGTTTGGGGAGCAGTGTGACTCGGAGACCCACAAATGCTTTTCTTGCCTTTACAAGTTCCTTTCATTATGTTAAAAGCTCATTACCATTTTAATTTCTAGACCACAATTCTCATTAATTGCTACTAAAAAAAAAAAGCTTCAGGTTTGAGCTGTGGGTAGTGCTAGAGAGCTTGCATGAGCATCAAGATGGGTTTTTTCCACAGTATATGGGGAAGTACTCAATGGCTCAGCTGATTTCTATACTGGACTACACAGGACCCCAAGAAAAGGGTGATAAAACTACTTCCTATCTGAGCAGTTGTTCATGAGGATTTTTGCAGCTTCCTCTAAGGACACAATTAGAAATGGATCCTAAGATCCATCACAAGACCATAAGATCAATTAGCTGAAACCAGTTTTCTCTGGCATCTTTCTTAGAGGGACAAAGTCTCAGTCCTGCTGGTGGGTGAATGTGTTCAACTTACAAGCAAGTAGAACTCTGTGAGATGAAACTTTTTCTGTTTGAGATGAATGTGAAGATATGCAAACTTCTTAACATGATCTTATTCCAATCTACAGAAACCTGTTTAAAGAGCACATGTTAGTAAGATCCTACTTCTACCATCCCAGAACAGTTTTTTATGCATTTCAAGCAATATTCTGTTGTCAAGTACAATGCCACAAACACCCAGTACCATTTACACAGGCTAAAAGACAAGATCATCCCCTGCCTAATGGAATTTCACAATCCTCCAGTGAAAACAATGTGAAAGTAAGGAAAGCCAGCTTTTCGTTTCTGTCCCTCCTTTGACTTCCTCTTCTTCCACTCCTGCAAATCTTTATAAACAGAAACAATCAAGTGAAGTCTTTAACCTGAGGTCAGCTGCACGCTGGCCTTGCAATGCCCAGCAGTAAAAGTGTTTGGCGACAGACAGAGCGTGTTTAGTTGCATGGTGGGCACCTCACACAAAGGTGGGCACTTCACACAAACAATATTGATACTACAGTTATGTGGAACGCAGTAGCAATGTTATTTATTTCTATTAATAAAGAGTCTTTCACATAATGAACCACAAATGTACTTTGGTTTAGGACACAGAATAGAAAGATTATATATTAATAGCAACAGCCAGGAGGGAAACATGACAGGCAGGGACAACGAAGAGTAAACAAGAGAGACAGCATTTGAAAATGGCAAGGATGCAAGCAAATATTTGTGCAGGCTACCTAATGTCAACCTACCTCCACAGCGCCGGGGGCGTGAGGTCCTGTAAGAAGGACCCTAAGCCCCATCCTGTCTGTCTCTCAAGGGGAACAGGCTTAGCCAGCTAGAAAATGGCCTAGCACTTGGGGGAAGAGGAGATATTCCTCAGAAATGTGGTTTAGAGTGGAGTTCTCAAAGACACACTTAAGGCACTTCAGATTATTAAATACAAAAACCCAAAAGCACAGCTGTTGGGGTGCTGTGCCGGACAGAAATCTCTGCAGTGAGTTTTGAGGGACCAGAAATGTTGACACACTTTCCTGAAATTTTTGTTAGATGTGGAATTAAAATCCTGCTAAACAGAAATACCTCATTTGAAATAATAAAGTTCATTTAAGTTTTCAGACTTCAAATGCCTGTGTTTAAAGCTCAGGTAAATGCAAAGGCGAAAATGGAGCAAACGTTATTGGAAGACAAGATGCAAATTACAGTCTAATCTCTCTGCAGTGATCAGCACACTCACTTTATCTGGTTTCCATCTGTCATCTGAGCTTCAAGTTTACAGGCAATGCACTGTCTGTCCTGAAATCTACAGCACCGATGAGGCGGTCAGTTTTCTGTAGTGGAGAGTCTCCTCCACAGAGACAACCAGTCTCTTTATTTGGGGATAAAGGTTAGGGAGTTTATCCACAAACATACTGGAAAACTGAAAGCTTTTCTGTCTGCCTTTGCTTTTCAAAAAATATCACTTGTGCAAAGTTTTATCCTAGGATTGACCAGGAATACAATTTCTAAATTCAGAAAAAATGTTTTCCACTAAAGAGAGTTTGTTTCAAATGATGGTGAAGAGAGTGCTCTGAATGGAGCTGAATGAAATTTAAAAGATCATTAGGTTGATGGTCTTTTCCAACTAGTTTTCCTGTAAGCTTTTTTCCTGGTAGCTTATAAAATTCACTTTTAAAGAGTCTATTGTATTCTTAAATAAAAAATATTAAAAGCATAGCTGTTAGGGCGCTGCGCTGGACAGAATTCTCTGTGGTGAATTTTGAGGGAGCAGAAATGTTGACATTTCTAAATATTGAGCACTGTTCATATAGGGAATGTCAAAGACGTTTCTCATTTTACATGGGATTTAGTTTCATCTCAAAACATTGTTCTACGCTTGCAATAAAGCACCAGGAGCAGCAAATCTGGAACCAGTCAGTACACGACATGAGACTCAAAGACATAAACCTGTGCTGCCTGCACTGTGGATATCAGGCATTTCTACCTAACTTCATCACTGGGTCATCCCATAGACAGAGGAAAGGCAGAAGGATTTAAAATCAACCCTATCTAATGCCCAAAATCAACCCTGCTTGGAATCCATGTTGGCTTTGTGATTGTCAGGTAGGAATGACCACAGCCAACTTGGGTATTACCTCAAACATTAAAAGGCTGAATTTATACATCTGTAAAATGTGCAAACCCTTTTATTTATGCATATATAATTCTGTAAAAATGAAAAATCACTTCTGAAACACAGTCCTGCCATGATCAGGCCCCTGATGACAAATATGAACCACCTCTAAATAAATTTTCTGCTGTTCTTTTTCCACTTATTAAACTGCTTTTAAGAAAAAAGTAGAAAACCAAAGTGCCAAAAGCTTGAATAAAACAGATTAAGTCTCGTAAGCCCTATATGCAACAGGTGTTAAATCTAGATGCAATGTGCATTCTGTTACCACCTGTGCTCATCTTATTCTGGCCAAAACAATATCCTCTGCAGGTGTGCAGGAGTAGGAATGTAACGGCGCTTTAGAGTAAGGGGAGAAAGTGGCAGCTTTGGCTGCGGCTCTCACATCAAGTCAGCAGTCAAAGAACATTTAGCTGCATGCCAGAGGATGACCAGGTCTGTATGCAGAAATTTCTGGAACCACATGCAGACGTGCACACTGAGAAATACCTCTTGTGAGCTAGATTTCTCTATGTACTGCTGCTGCTCCATCTGGAAATGATGGCACATGCCAGTTACAATATTTCCTGGGACTAATAAAAGGATCAATTAGACAAACAGTCTTTCATATTTATCATATTCATCATATTTATGAGCTGATTCTGACATTTCTTTTTCTTTTCCCTTTTTTCTTTTCTGCTTCAGCAGTAGCTGAAGAATGATGATGAGATGCTAATTACAGTAATTCAACCCTTAGCTGCTCCCAGTGGCTAAAGCTCAAACCCAAATGAGAGGGGTTTGGATAGAGAAGTAAAAAACTTCTCTGGCGATCCTGGTTTCTCAGCTTCTGTGGAATCCTAGGTCCACCAGGAAAGACCTTCTTGC